>NC_031979.2:38160152-38460152 GCF_001858045.2 Oreochromis niloticus
TAGAACAGTCTTACCTGACTCCTTAAATTCTACATTAACATGGCTCCACCACACTATGCACTGCCTGTTAGCAGCAAAGCACACCAGGGGTGTGGCCTATGGATAATATCCAATGGGAGGGGGGGGCCTTCTGACTGTGTTTATGCTTCCATCTAGCCTGTTTTTAAATTGGGGAAAGCGGCTTTAACTACCTTTCTTTTATTAACTTAATTTTTCTCTGTCTAGTTTGCTACCAGTCCTGGCACAAAAGATGTTATGTTAGCCACAAGGTGAACCTCACTGAACCTCTTCCAGAGGTAAGTGTTTTTGCAGAATTCTTCTCAGTAAAATATGTAAGGTAACAAGTCTTACTTTGTGTTTTGATTGTTATTAGGTCTTTAGTGAAGATAGTTCAAGTGAGGGGGCTTCATCAGAAGAGGAATGTGCCAGATTCTATAGCTGACTCAGACAGCTCATGGGACAACAAATCAGAGCCTTTAAATATAAGTTGCAAACAAGTACAGAACTCTGAGATCTCCAGCAGTCATCTGCTTGCAAAACGAAAAGACCTCGCCTAGAAGTTTTTTAGAGAGAGTAGGACAAGAATTTCAGAAGATGCCGAATCAATATCTGAAGATGGAATTGCACAAGACAGCTCGACGTATCAGGGGTTATTGCCACAGCAGAAAAGTCTGATGCTGAAGGCATTGTTGATGACTCTGATACTACGGCTGAAGTTCCTTAAAAACATCCTCCTCACTAAGAAACAAAACATACTGCTACATTTGTGGAAAACTACAGACAAAGTTTACACGTCATTTAAAACTCATGAGAATCACATGCAGATGTTGCTCGAGTTTTAAGTCTTCCAAGAAGCCCAAAGACCGTTTGAAATGCTTTCTAAGCTGCGAACAAGGGAAACCACAGACATAACTCGGAGGTCATCGCAAGTGGGATTGGATCATTAAAAACCAGACGCACATCAAAAAAACCCTACAAAGGAAAAGACTATATTCACTGCATTTATTGCGAGCATTATATCTTAAAGAGATCTTTGGAGACATGTTCGTAAATGTTCTTCAAAACCAGTGGAGGCCAATTCAGAGGGGGGACGAAAAAGGTCTTGTCCCTGGCCTGTATGAGTGAGTCAGCTCTGTGTCAGCAAGTTTCCCCCGGTGTTTGGAAGATATTAGCTGTCATGAAAGATGATGAAATAACTTCTACTGTGCGAAGTGACTTCTCTATTCTTCAGCTTGCTCAATCATTCTTTAACAAACATGGGAAAGATCCCACCAATTGACTACATTCGCCAGACACTCCGAGAATGTGGAAGACTTCTGCTCACACTTCGGAAAGAATGCTCAATACACACTTTTGAGGATGCTGTAAGACCTGCAAATTTCAATGTGGTTATCAAGCTGTTAAGAAGGTGTCTGGGTATGATGAAGAAAGAACTGCTACTCGACTCCAAGCCTTGCTTTAAAGTTGGGACACTCACTGCAGAAAGTCTGTGATATTATACATTGCAGAGCACTGATGGAGAAGACAGTGCACTGATAAAGTCAACCCAGAGTTTCAAAACCCTTTATGCTACAAAGTGGTCAGAACTCATCTCCCATACTGCATTAACCACACTAACGAGCGGCACTTCAACAAGCCTTCCACACTTCCTTTCACAGAAGATGTTCAGCGTCTTCATAGACATCTGGAGAAGACTATAGAACAAGCACTGAAGGATTGGAAGAGCATAGTTCACCAAATCATACAGTGAACTTTGTAAAGCTACCATGGCAAATGTAATACTATTTAACAGGAGAAGAGGGGGAGAAATTTCAAAGATGACACTGAATGGCTTCCAGGAGAGAGACACAAGGATGTTGCATTTGGACTGACAAAATTTGAACTTTACCTTTGTCAACACTTCAGTCGTGTAGAATTGAGGGGTAAACGAGGACGCAAGGTTGCAGTGCTACTTTCACCAGACATGGTGAATGCCATAACACGGCTGACAGAGAAAAGACAAGACTGTGGTGTTCTGGCAGAAAACATATTCCTGTTTGCCAGACCTCATTGTCTGACTCCCTACAGAGGACAGGACTGGTTGAGGATTTATGCGACTGAATGTGGGGCTGAAACCCTGAACACCTACGTTCAACGCAGTTGCGCAAACATGTCGCAACTTTGTCTCAGATCTTAAACCTCAAGAATCACGAGTTAGACCAAGTTGCCAACTTCCTAGGTCATGATATTCGTGTTCATCGGGATATTATAGACTTCCAGAGGCTACTACCCAGCTTGCCAAATATCCAAACTACTGATTGCCATGGAGAAAGGGTCTCTCAAAAGCCTTCAAGGCAAAACACTTGAAGAGATTGAAATCGAAGGTAAAGTGGTGTTAAGGTTAAGAATTATACATGTTTCCTGCACTATAACCTTATAATTCATTAAGACAATCTTTTATTTTGTTAGATAACCTACAGTTGACAGATTCAAGTGAAGAAAGTGAGGTTGGAGCGGAGCGTGAGGAGGTTGGAGCGGAGCGTGAGGAGGTTGGAGCGGAGCGTGAGGAGGTTGGAGCGGAGCGTGAGGAGGTTGGAGCGGAGCGTGAGGAGGTCGGAGCGGAGCGTGAGGTCAATGAAGGAAATCTTGTATATCCACAGATTGGTAAGTACAATGTGATTAGTCTCAACTTTGTTCAATTTATGAAATCACATGACTAATAGACTTTATTACAGATTCTATAGATACTAGAATGATGATGAAAGTTGTCAAGGAACCTCCAGGTATGTGTTTGTCATCATTATTGAAGCTTTTACCTTTGTAACTACTTCCTAGACACTTTTGCTATCTTTGCTATCTTTATGTAAAAAAAAAAAAAGATAATTCATTACTATCATTTTTCCAGTGATTGTTACCTTTGTCCAAATGGTAATTTAAAGAAAGTCAAGGATCTTTCTAAAGACCAGCTCAACAGAATAGAAAGGTCAGTTTTGGAGGATGGTCAGGTAGGAATGCTAGTTTGAACAGGTGATTTTGAGCTGTGATTTAAAGTTCTAGAGAGAATCTAATGAGCAGAGGAAGTTCCAGAGGGTGCAATTAGCAGTGGCAAAGGATTGTACCCTCAGATTATGATTTTGATGATGGGGGTAAGGAGGTTAGTGTTAGCAGTGTTGTGGGAGAGTGACAGTAAAGACAATCCTCAGGGTGGCGGGGGCGAGGTTGTTGAAGGCTTAAAAGTTGATTAGGAGTTTGCACTCAATACTATAGTCAGTGTGCAGCCAGTAATGTTCTTTTTAGGATGTGGTGATATAGTCTCTAGAGTGAGTGCAGTAGAGTAAGGGGGCAGCAGAGTTCTTAATAGATTGCAGTTCTTGGAGGTGAGTTTGGGGAAAGCAAAGATGCTGGGATTCTTTTTGAGGGTGGAGAGAATGGATAGGATTAGGAAGAACAATATCATTGGGACTGCACATGTTGGAAAAAATGTCTACATTGTTCTACATTGGCCAGGTTGAGGTTGTGTTGGGCATGTGCAAACAAGGGACAGTGAGGAAGGTTTGTTGAAGGATGTTAGAAAGGAAGCTGCCCTGCAGGAGACAGAAGGAGATGAGATTAATCAAGAGAGATGAAAATAGTTGGTGTGTGGAGGGCTGATCTACTACTCTTTATTTACCTGGTTTGCGCTTCTGAAGTATTCCCTCTACGCTCTCATCCTCTTTCTACAGTAAATCAGTGGTGAGTGGAAAGTTGACCAGTCACCGGAGTAGTGATGGGTCGTTCGCGAACGAAATGGCTCTTAGAGCCGGTTCTATGAAGTGAACGATGCGAGCCGGCTCCTTATTGGGAGCCGTGGATTTTTTTTTTTTACTTTCTCTTGCCCTCTCTCTCACTTTTTTCGCTGCACGTCAGCCTTGTGTTTGCGCTGAGTAGAGACGGGAGGGGCGCAAACAGAGCCTTGCGTTTGCACCCCTCCGCCTCTGAGCAGAGGGAGGAGCTAGGGGCGGTAGTTACACTCGCAACAGCAGTAGCACACGAAAGAGCAGCAGGGAGAGAGAGAGAAAGAGAGCCGGGAGCAACAGCAAGAGACAATGTCGTCACATTAGAAAGGTGGAGTAAAGAAAATGAGTGACACCAAGAAAAGAAGCAAAATCTAGAACCATTTAAATTTTACTGACAATACATAGGCAGAGTGTAGAGTCTGCAAGAAAAGGATATCATATAGAGCCGGTGCACAGGCACCTGAAAACTGTCCACTCATCAGTGCGATGGGAAGATAAAACACAGTGAGTTAAGTGTGATATAAGTGAAGCTGCCAGTGTGTCTACCCACTGAGCTGAGCACTGGGCACTTGGTATTTTTAAATTTAAAGTTTAAATTTTAAAAGTTAAATTGTAAATGGTAGGTTTTTGTATTTTATAATTTATTTTTTAAATTTTATGTGGAGTGAATAAATAAAAGCATATTTATATAATGAACATATATACATAGAAAACACGTTTTTAAACATTAGTAATTCATTTTGTGCATAATTTTATATTGTTGTAAATAATAAATGAATGAAAGCAACAAAACAACCTGAAGAGCCGGTTCGGGAGCCGAAAGAGCCGGCTCTTTTTAGTGAGCCGAGCCGAGAGAGCCGGATCTCTAAAAAGAGCCGGAAATCCCATCACTACACCGGAGTCTTGTTTGGAGAAAAATTCAGCCTTGTATCTTTTAATATCAGCTGTAATAGCTCTAGCCATATTCCACATTCACATGTGTCACCTTAAACTAAAGTCATAGTTGCGACTCTGGATTTATCTTAGAAACCATATTCAAGATTTCAAGGTCCATTAGTTGCTTGACCACATTCAGGAGCATTTGACATTACATTATAAGAGATTTAATACAACAAATATATGCTTACTGTTTTGTTTTTCAGCACAAAGTAAAAATGGAGCGGGTAAGGTCATTGAACCCAACAGAATACTAAACAAGGAGATGAAGCCAAGCAGTAAGAAGAAAACAAATAAACAATCTGGTAAATGGTGACATGCATACAAAAGTCACTTAAGCACAAATGTAAACTTCATGCATTTTTGAACCCAGTTATCCACACCACCCAAGCCAGTATGGTGACTATGCTCATCTTTCTGCCAGGGACCGTACCATAATTCTACAACTTGGTTAGACAATTATATTAACCTACTTGGTAAGGTAAAACATAAATCACATTCAATGTGGAACAATACCTTGTATTAAGTAATGGGATAAATGTTTAAATTACTTTCCCTATGCCTGTTTTAATCTGTAATACATTTAAATACTTATCATTTTCAAAACAGCAATGCACCAAAACAATTAATAAACAAAGCAATGAGAACATATTATGATTTGGGTTTTTAATTTTGAGGATTCCTCAACCATTGGGCTTCTACATTATCTCCATACTCTGAACATCATCTTATTCCCATAGGCAGAATCTGGATAATATTGGAAAATTTGGGCTGGTTTGGCTAATTGTGGGCTGTAACCTGAACGTCTTGAAGAAAATTATGTTCACTGAAAAAACCTGAAGGCCCACCTCATGGTCAGGCAGGGTCCACCCTTGTTTTTAAATAAACATTTGAGTCAGACAGTTATATATGAAATGTTTGAGTATATGTTATACATTTCAAATTATTACAATATCATGCTATACATGTTTTTTGTTGTATAACGGTGTGTGGAGTAAAATGCTCTCCATCCATAGTGATTTGCCATAGCTATTTATTGGAATTCTGACTTAATGTGGGCTACCTTTCAGAATTTTACATTTAAATAAATGTATTCATCCATTGTAATAAGTATTTAAACAGTCAGCATTACAGGATTTATACCAAAGAAACACTGTTACAACAAATTCACCTTAAAGGGGACATATTATGCAAAACCCACTTTTTTTTGTTGCTTTTGTATGTATATTTGGTTATGAATTGCCTCCCGACTCCTTAAGTGTAGGTTTTCAACAACTAAAAAAGGAGCTCTTTTAGGTCCCAGGTAGTGTATTTTGCACAATCCAGCATAATCACAGCCTCAGCACCTGTCCTCGTGGACAATGCAAAGGCCGTCTTTGGGCTGTGTAGACTAAACACTAACTGTTCTTAGCAGGGCTGTAAAACTAGTGTGTGCAGAACTCAATTCTTCGGCTTATTTGAAGGAAGCCGATTATCGCCATTATATTTTTGCATCCTACAACCATGTCAACTCACACAATTGAGCATAATACGTCCCCTTTAATTTAAAAATTGTTTAAAAAGTAGTTTGTTTACATTTATTTTTTTCTGCTTCTAGCTTCTCTGGAAAATGCAAGGAGGGTCAAAAAGCATCCTTGGTCTCCCACGGAGGTTGCTGCGATAATGAAGCATTTTGGCGAACATATCAAAAAAGGAAAACTGGCCACTATTATCGAATGCCAGCAATGCAAAACTGCAGAAGATCCTGCTCTGGCTGGTCGTTCTATTCAAAACATCAGAGATTTTGTGAGGAATCGGGGCGTGTCGTTGAAGAAAAAAGAAAATCCTATGTAGAGGAGTCTACATAACTCCAAAGTACTTCTTGGAGGAGTTACAAAAGATATTTTGTATGTTTTGGTTTCTCATTTATTTATTTTAGAATTTTACTATTAGAAGATTGGTAAATTCATTTTGTTGACACTGTTTTAGTGCATCTGATCTAAGAGGACATAATTTTATATTGCCAGTTATTTTCATTTCTGTTAACAAAACAATCCTGTTTTTGTAAAATGCACTCAATTTGTTCCTTTTATTCACCTGTTGCCCTTTTAATACACACAAAATACATGTTTGTGTATGTGTATGGCCTTTGTCCTGTTAATAAAGTTAGCCCTGACAATTACTGTTCATGTCAGGGGGAGGAGCCAAGTTACCTAATTAGTGTTGTCCTCTTATTACACCATGGTGTCAGGTTCTTATATTTTGAGTTCTGGTGTGTTTTTCACAATTTTGAAGTGAGATTTGTGTTGTACAACTCAAATGGGATTTTTAAAGATGCACTTCATCTATCTAGCCCAAGCGGAAAGGGGGGTCCGTTTAGTGTTGCAAAAATCTTGTTTGAAAAAATTGTCCTTCCAATTCACCTTTACCAGTGTGTGTGTGTGTGTGTGTGTGTGTGTGTGTGTGTGTGTGTGTGTGTGTCTGTCTGTCTGTCTGTCTGTGTCTGTATGCTACATGGGCTTGCAGAGCCGGTGGGAGTTTTCCAGGCTGGAAGCTGTCGCTACTTGACATGACAGTGCTGTGATAACTACTAATGAGGACACAGGAGAGAACATGTTATTAGACTCAAAATAAACACATCAATACGCAAACATCCTGCTGACAAAATGAAACCTCAAAATGCAGAAGACAGACACACACACACACACACACGTGTATTTGTTCCCAGAAAGCACTGTGAGAATTCTCCCGTCATAAAAATAAAGCAAAAAAAGAACAAGCGAGTGGATAATTCCACTCGACACATTAATGCAGCTACCACCAGTGTGCTAGCCGAGCTTTAATTCAGGTTAAGCTATGTTCATGAAAGCTTGATACCAGGGGACAGAGTTTTCTTGTTGCTATGAATAAAACCGCATCGTCTTTAACTGTGGGCTACCTCGGGGAAATTAGAAAACACTGAGTACTGCTCGAGGTCAGCCTTGATTTTATCAATGAAAACTGAGAAAAATGTTTTGGATCAAAATGCATTTAAAATAAATTTAAATATAACAAGGTTTTACAAGTTTTTGTTAGTAAATACAATTTAAAATTGTATTTAAAAAAATGTTAAAAACTTGTGTAAAACCTTTTTGCTTCACTGTTTCTCAAAAACCTTGTATTTAGAAAGAATATGTGTACGAGATAAAACCAGGAGTGTGTGAAGCATGAATCTACTGCTCAGTCAGGATGTCCTACATTTCAGTTCATACAGAGGACTTAGAGTTGCAATACAAAGCTAGAAATTCTGAGAAGTGTGAAGGACTTTATTTTGTACAACTTTCCTCCTTTGTTTAGCTATATATATGTATATGTATGGGAAACATGTCACTGTATTTGTGTTTCAGACATTATAACTATGTTCTCTGTTGTTTTCTTTAGTTCTCTGTTCCCATGTATACTCTTCTTTTCCTGTGTCACATGTTTCATGTCACCCATGTCTCCCCAGTGTCTGTGTTAAGCTTGCATGTCTTGAGTCTGAGTTTCGGTCTTTGTGTTTTCTGTTTTATTTTTACAGCCTGTTACGTCCCTCTGCAGCCCCTAATCATCTCAATGTGTTCAGCTGGTGCTAATTGGCCACACCTAGGCAGGTGTGGATAAAAGCATACCTGAGGCAAGCTTCCCGGAGAGCTCACTTGTCTTTGCCTTGGTGGCACCAGCCATTTTAACCAAACTGCTATTCTATTTTAAGATAAAACCTCTTCTCACCTACACTCTGGTATTCGTCTCCTTTTTTATGTTGTGGCTTTTGAGCCGGGTCGTAACAAGCCCTTGTCCTGTGTGCAGTGTATCTAGTCTTGCCTCCCCTTGTCTCTTTATGTCTGATTAGTCCCAGCTCTGCTTCCACCTGTTCCCCATCCTCTCGTCATCCTGCTTGTTCTAAGCCCTGTGTTTGTTTGGTTTTCTGTCTGTTGTTGTGTTGCACTCTCACTATGCTGGTTTTTTTTCCCTCCATGTGCCTAATCATCTCCTAGCTCTCACTTCCTGGTTTATTTTCTAGTGGTTTAGTTTTGTATTTGATGTGCAGTGTCTAAAGCAATAAAACTGCCGTTTTGAGTTATTCCTTCGTTTTGAGTCCTGCATATGGGTCCTCATCCTGCCTGCCACACAGCGAAACATGACCGTATAAAACAGTAAACATTTACCAAATGCGTGTATCCCCCCCCTCTTTCTACTTTCAAGTCTTAATGAACACATTATTTTTATTTGTAAATTATGATCCAGTCAGTGAAACAGGTTTTTAAAAACGAAATACAAGAGTACCCCAAATATGAAACTTTAAAATACTTAAAAATGGGAGTTCACAAATGAGTGGAGGACATAACACCAGGACTATCCGGTCATTAGCCGTTTCCAGGTCCAAACTCCGCTTCAGGTCCCAAAGTCAAACAAACACTGCACTGAGAGTTACAAACTGTCTGAATTCTTTCATCTGTAATAAATGATCAGTGTGGCTGCTCTACCGGGTGTAACAATTAAGTTTAACATTCAGGCATCCATGAAAACAGGATTTATCAAGTTTAACAGATCGGGGAGTTAGTTTCCATCTAAACATGATAAACATGTTCTGACTGAGGGATTTCTGAAAAATTCAAACGTACAGCTCTGCTATCACTTCAGACATAAATAAAGTGACGTTTGTAGGGTTACTGAAGTTTGGAGCTACAGCTGCCCTGCCGAGGCTGCCATATCGCGCCATCGGCCCTTCTGGCCAACACCAGTAGGCGGTAGGTGAAGTGTCTTGTCCAAGGACACAACGACCGAGACTGTCCGAGCCGGGGCTCGAACCGGCGAACTCCCAACTCTTGAGCCACGATAGCCTTATAAAACACAGAGTAGTTTGGACCCAGAAGCAGGGTTCATACGTCATCACTTAAAGACCGGATATCCACAGTGAAGTATGGTGGTGGTGGCAGCATCACGCTAAGGCAGAGCCTCTCATTAACACAGCCAAGTACACTGTTCAGAACTGAGGGAAGGATTACCCAAACAAATACAGGCAGATCCTTACAGAAAGCATGCTCTGTGATGAAGAAGGAAACATGCTTCTGGAGCAGTTTCCAGTCCATGAATGTTCTTGAGCAGCCCAGCCAAAGCCCAAACCTAAAGCCCACAGAAAATCTGCAGGGGAAATTTAGGTTATGTGATGCTCAACGCAATGCTGATAATGTTGGTTTTCAGGCTTTAACACACTTGATTATGTGTAAACTGTAGTAACCATTCCTTTAGAGAAACAAATAGTCCAAACACTTTTTTTGGATTTAGTATTCTTATTAGAATATGCAAATTCAGCATGAAACACAGAATTACTGGGCTGTGTGTCCTAAAACCATAACTCAGAACAAGAACTGGAAAACAGAGAGACACTGAAGGCGGATTTTGAAATACAAGTTGAAAATCACCAGATTTCATACAGGCTGATTACTGATGAAACAATGTATTGAGATATTGTTTGATCAGTTTAGCAGTTTGCTGGACATTAATGTGAGGAAGGGGAAATTTAAGTTTTGAATTATGAAAACACCAGTTCAGCCTTCTCAGGGGATCAAACCTTTGTCTAATTATCCAGGGCTTTGTTTTCTGTGTTTTTCCACAGTGTGTTTCAGTTTTTATAACTGAAACAGAGTTAAACTGAGTTAATTACAACGTCTCATTTGGCCAAATAAATGAATCTACTTGATGTTTCTTCAGATCTTTGTCATTGCTTATTCTCTGTTGTGGTGGCAGGATGCCAGTGGTGTTAAAAATGACTGTAGTTTCTGAGGAGTTGATACAAAATCTTTACTAAACCTCTTGAATTAACGGTGAATGTCTCTTTTTCAGTCACATGTTTAATTTAAAATATACTCCAAAGCTGTACTGGGACAAACCTGAAATATGGCAAACCAATAATGTAACATCGTCTGGTTTGTTTAAACCAGATATTTACCCATTTTAAAAAAAAAAAAAAAAAATGTACAAGCCAATGTTGTTGTTTCTTCTGAACTGAATGTAAACACTATCAAATGAATCTTCACTCAAGTGCAGCCACGACTGCACGTTTATTATGACGCCAAACACCTCAATCTGAGGCCAGAGACACAAGCAAAGTCTAATGAGATAATCAGTTACAGCTGTGACAGGTGAACAGAGGAATGCAGGTGTGGAGGATGCAAACAAACGAGGGACAATCAGCTTCCAGCCGTGGGAAATAATCCACCATATCAGCACTACAGAAAATATACAAGAAAGATGTGATTATGCAACAGCTACATTAAAATAATAAAAGAGATGCAAACTGTGAAGTGAAACGTGAGCTGCTTTTGATGATTTTATTCATCACAAGACTGGATTTCTTTTCCAGCATAAGGAGCTCTGCCAGTGATGTATAGATGAATTAAATATTTCTGATCCTCCAACAGGAGACATAATCTGCATCTCCCAGGTGACTGAGCAAAATAAAAAAAAAAAAGCCCTTTTGATGGATTTCTTTCACTGTACATCATTGTATTAAAGTTGGGCAAAACATGAGTCAATTTGCAGGAAACATGAAGAAAGCAATGAACAATTCACAGATCATTGGATATGGAGAAAGCACCCGACTGGGAATAACTTCATATGCTACAATCATGGCTCATCCTACAGACATTACAAGCAGGAAAGTGAGAACATGAAGGGAAATGTAAAAACAAAGACTACCTCAGAGAATGGGCTTCATAGAAAACCATTTCCGATTCAAATGCCGTTCTCAGCAGACTATTGTCCTGGCACAAAGAATTAGATTTGTAAAGCAGACGTGGTCAGTGTGGAGAAACAAACCAAAAAAGGGGATAACTCAGAGGAACAAACCCATACAGCATCTACTCGGTCTGCAGCTCCTCTTCATACAGCTTTATGGTGAGTTTCAGCTCCAAAAGCTACATTTTGGTTCACTTTTTAACTTTAAAAAAAACAAAAGGAAAAACTAAACAAGAACTAAAGCAACTGTGCATAAATCAAACTGTGCAACAACTAAAAATAAAGACTTGCCAGATAATGTAATGGATGGATTCCATTTAAAAAGCAGCATTTCTCTTTTCTACTATTGGTCACAACCAAAAGCAGAGATAGAAATGAGACCAGCAAAACACAGCTTCAAGTTAATGTTGCCTAATTACTCTGACCTGTGAGTAAGCTTCATGTATTTCAGTCAGTTTCTACAACCAAAAAGCCCAAAATGAAGCTGAACCTTGAGTTCCTCGTCTTACTTTATCTCACTGGAGTGTCAGTCGTCAACACCACCGAGCTGTGCCTGACGCAGTTTCCTTAACTCAGCAGATGAGTATTTGAGATCAGCACTCAGGCTGATTGTTCGCTCCAGCTTCTTTTCCCTGCACGTTTCTGCTTTCGTGCACCATTTATCATCTCCAGAGTTTACTGTTTATTCACACCACACGGCATAACAGCGGAGTGCTGGATGTGAGACACGCAGGATTCCTTCTGTGTGTACGGCTGTTAGATCGCTCAGAAACACAAACATGCAGATGGACTGGAGACCATAAAATCAGGAGAAGATGCAGCATAGAAAGCTTTTGAATACAAAACAACACGAATACCTTTGTAATATTTCCCTCACTTTCCTGTCCTTACACAGATCTTTTATCTTTACTCCGGTGTAAAATCATGTCCTTATTTTAGCATGACTATGAGGCGAGATAGACACACGTGGTTTTCTATGACCTACAAAGTCTCTGCAGGAAATCTTTGTGCAGTTCTCAGATTCTGATTCTGCAGCATTCATTTCTTGAAACCAACAAACCATCAATTATAATTAATATAAATGCATAAAACACAGTCAATAATTCATAAAACTGATATAATTAACATTCGTCTGATGATAACAAGTCAGTGCAAATATATAAACATTTTTTTTACCCACTCTGAAAAAGAAAAGGATTCCTTTGGGGCCTTTTAGCTCAGGTATAAAAACCACATTTTTATACCAGCCCTCAGTGGGTTTTACAAGTCGGAGTCATATTTGAGTTTAAATCTGATTCAGCCATGAGTTTGTGTTCATTTGTCTTTTCCTCGTGAAGTGTGTTAAACTGCAGCTCTAGACTGTAGCCACAGATGTGGCCACATTAATCACATCCTCCACACTTATATTTGTTTTTAATCAATTTTTAAAATGTAAAAATTGCAATTGTCACATTTTTATCAGAAAGCCTCAACAGCACTGAATAGCAGAGCACTTTGGTTTCTGGTTCAAGCTGCTGCCTGTCTCAAAAGAACACTGAAGGATTTGTTTGTTTCACGTTGTTCGGTTATGAGGTTTTTTCTCCTTCGTCAGAGAGCTCTTTAGTTTGTCTCATACAAGAAAACTGGAATACTTTGAAAACTTTGATACGTGTTTTTGTTATTAAAGATAAACATAAATAGTAAGTATATATTTTAATACAAACTTGGTGAATCTGTGCACAATTTAAATGAATTAAAAAAATCTGCAGCATGAATCACTTTCACTACAATAGGAAGGAGAAGAAATATTCAGCAACAATATTACTGCATCACCTCTCATAAGGCACGAGTTAAGTACCTCTGTAAAAACATTTTTTTTTTTTTTTTTATTAATTAAAAAATAAAACATCTACATGTTTCTTCATCATCATGCATTTTGGGGTGTGTGGGATAACATTTTTTGTTACCACCGATACTAAAATTGAGTAATTTGGACAGAAATCAGTGTGGCTAAAATGCATGTCTGCAGGTCTGGTTGCTTAGCAACACTATTTACACACATTTAAAGGTTCCTGTAACATGAATGTGATGCTAGATGTGACTGAAAGATAAGCACACAGGGGACTGTGGCGGGATAAATGATGAATAATTACTGCAGGACTGAGCTGTGGAGTCGGGGCAGGCGGGTGGTTGACTGTGCAGAGCAGCCGGGGAACCTTAGCTCAGCTGAGCCGAGAATCCAGAGTCTGGAGAAGTAACCTGATTAAATAACGAGAGAAATCCAGAGTCTCAGGCCTGAGGAGCAGAAGTCGTGTTTTCTGGTTATGGACTATTGTGATTTTCAGGATTGTTTGATTCTCGGCTGTGAAAAACATTCTTACATTTTTCCTCCGATGCATTCGACTAAACTGCCAATACCTGATGAGCCAGACTTCAAACGGCTTTGTTTGTTAGGTGAATGTTAAACCTGAATACACTTCTTGCGGTTTTCTGAAAGTAACATTGTTCCCAGCCTACTTTCTAAAAAGTACTTTGTGCATGAATATTTGTCAGCTTGGCTCTATAAGTGCTTTTAATGCTCATTCTAGCAGCTGCCGAGCACTTTTCTAATGAGAACAGCAGACTCCCTGCAGCGTTTTCAGGTGCAATAAACCTCATTTTCCAAGGTCATGTCTCTAATGTAAAGCAGTGGGGGGCCTAGTATTTACAGGCAGAAGCTCGCTTGGGAAACATTTTCAAAGATGAGGAGCACAAATCTAATGGAAGAGAAGAGAAGAAGAGGTGTTCTACTTTTCTAAGCTGTGAAGCTTAGTGAAGGAGAGAAAGTGAAGCTCACTTCACTTTGTCTCTCCTTCTGTAGAACTTTTTTATGAACCATTTCAAACATTCCCTGACCAAAAGACCAGTCTGGCTGTATCACTGCACCACTTCTCCTTTACTCTGGCTCCATATTCCATATATAGTATTTGTGATTGTTGAGCAACTGCAGCTCTGTATGCTGGTACGTTGACCATCGACGTACCAGAAAAGTCGAAGCCCACCAACTTCTTCAGGTCAAATTGTTGGTTTAGATATAAAAAGTCTATTATTTGTCTGTTTATGCTTCTTTGTTCATCCCACAGCTAACCATCTGCTCACTGCTCAGTTTAAAGAAACTGATGTTAGATGTGCATGTTAACTTTGCTGCACTGACAAGGACAACAGTGCGTGTACACACACACACACACACACACACACACACACACACACACACACACACACACACACACACACACACACACCCTGTGTCTTCATATCTTTGTGGGGACATATAATTGACACAATGCTTTCCCTAGCCGCTTACCCTAACCATTGGAAATGAGTGCCTAACCATAACCTAATTTTAACTCTTAAACTGAAAAACCACAATTTGAGTCTGAAAAATGCCTTCAAAGTTGTGGGGACTGGAATTTTGGTCCCCATAAGTATAGTAAACTTCCAAATTTTGGTCCCCACAAAGGTATGTACGCACGCACGTGCGCGCACACACACACACACATCATTTCTACGGTAGAAGGGTCCAAAAATCAATTCTTCTCTGTGAAGCCTCAACATCTCTGGAAAATCCAATTATTAAAGGGACACTTAGACTGTACCAGTTAGTAAAAATACTTGCACACAAAAATGTGTGCACACACACAGACACATAAAGTTTTTGTATCCAGCTGATGTAACTGTCGTATTGACAGATATCTGCAGCGGCTCTGAATGCCACTGCCTCCTGCCTCATCGACTCAACAGCCCGTACTCTTCTGAACTTTGCAGGAAGTTTAGATGGTTTTCTTCACTGTTGACTCTCTGGACTTAATGTCACCATTTGTTTATATTATGTAGCCCATTTACCTCTGGGGCTTAGTGTGCAGCAAGCCAGCAAACACCTGACAGTATCATTTTGGAAAATGGATTGAAGTGTCACTTTGGTACAAATCAGGAAGCAGTCAGCCTTTAGTGTGAATGCCTTTATTTTCCTCCTCTTTGCTCTCGAGCTGCACGGCTGTGCTCTGATACAATGTTTAAATTCACAGCACCAGCTGAGTTGTAATTAAGCTCAAGAATTTTTTTTGTTTGGAACTTCTTCAGCATTAGAATACTTTATCCTCTAATTATGTCTAATGAGCAAATGTACTATAGAATGTATTACACAGACACATTTTATTATAATTATCTGTATTGTGGACAGGGTTATGGATTTCTGAGCGAGAGTTATTGAAGCTGCTGGTGTAAAATGACTTAATTACTTCTACAGGCAGTTGAAACCTGTTAAACGGTGTTTTCTGCTGTGCTAGTTTACATAGGAGCCAAGGGCAACTGAAATGCGCTCGTCCATAAACCAGATGTGGAGCAGGAAGCTTGCTGATGTAGCGTTTGCGAGCTTGTTGCTAGTTCAGAAACTTCTGTAAACGTCTCATCTCATGAGGGACCGAGCTAAACTCACAACAAGATTAACACAGTTTGTCTTGTCTGCACATTCTTGGTCTTTTATGTAAAACATTTTTGTTCAAAGGCAGTAAGCCTTAGACTGGCCTCACAAGTGGCTGTATTGGTCAACATTAACTAGCAATAATTTGTTGGTCTCCTATACTAATATTTCCCTGTTATGCTGTTACACCAACATGAACTAGTATCCACTACTCAATGTGTTCATCTCCCAAGATATATCATATCTTACAGTCGGTCTCTAAATTGGCACTCAGTCATAACTTGGGTGAAACCTTATTGTAGACAGAGTATCGCTGCTGATTAATAGCGCCATCTTGGACATTTTTCTGTCTCAGTGTGTCCATTCCTCTGTGCCAATATTGCAGAGAGAGACTTTCAAAACAAATGAGAAAGTAAAAACAGGATCTACAGCCAAGCCAGAACAGCCACTGCCAAACAATCAATCCCAGTTCCCCACATATTCCCTTCTGCAGTCCAGGCGCCCGGAGCTTTAGGCTCATTTTCACATTGCAGTAAAATCAGGGCACATATCTGCGGGTTCCACCCCAACAGCCTGCAAGTGTTACAACTCAATCAGAGCTGATCTCCTCTATAGTCCAGTCCAGTTTTCTACCAAAGTACCCCCCTGCTACACACACACACACACACACACACACACTCACTCCGCTGGACATGTGTCCACCTGCAAAAATATGGCTGAGATCAAAACAAGCAGCAGATTTTTAAGGTCAGAAGGATTCGCTTCACTGCGGCGCTCTATTCAAAGTCAGCGCTCTGTTGTTTGACTGCCAGAAGCCAGCGTGCCGTCTCTCTCCGGGTGTTTTCTTGTCTTGGCAGGCTTTTGGTGTTTTGTTTGCGTTTATTATTGAAACTTTAAGACAGCAGATAAATAATAGTTGCAGTCATGTGTATTTCAACATAGTTATGTGTTATTTTTCCTGGCAGGAATATCTCCAATGTTTGTGTTCAATATCGAAATAGTTATTTCTGTGTTATTGTCTGTCAGGTTTGTTTGTGTGTGCCATCTAAACTTTATGCACATAATGATTGTTTGTTATCCTTTTTCTCCTTTGCTTTTATATACTCAGTGCAGGGAAGTGTGTGTGTGTGTGTGTGTGTGTGTGTGTGTGTGTGTGTGTGTGTGTGTGTGTGTGTGTGTGTATATATATATGAAAACTGGGTTTGTGTATCGATGTATTTCTGTGTATGTACAAAAATTATTCTCAAGCTAAATTCCAATATTTTCACAAATAAAATCATCCGGGGTCAGTGTCACTGGAGATAAACTGAAGCTGCAGTTGTTATACAATGTAATTTCTACTTTCATTTAAAACCATTTAAATATGTTCTGGTTGGAATGGTAGCAGATTTGGAAAAGCATTCCAGGCCCTTCTCTCCTCGGCCCTGTCCATCCAAATTCAGCCCAATTTGGGGTAACCCAGGCCAGATGGAAAGGGAAATCTGTCCAGCATGATGTGAATCAGCCCCAGGGTCTCTTATCATTTTAAAATGCCCAGGAAACCTTCAGAAATAAGCCAAAATCTGCAGGTCCAGCAAACATTTAGATCAGATGCCTAAACTATTTCAAGCAGCAGGGGCTCCAATCAGATTTCCTAATCTCTTATATGAGTGAGCGCAGACAGGAGAGTGTCAGGTTTTGTATTGTTGATTGTCATTTATGCTTAGAAATATCTACTTATATATGCTTAGAGTTTTATAATTAGTTGTAGATTATTAAGGATCAAACCTCTACCAGTCTGCAAACTTTGTGTGCATTCCAGAGCACTCGGGAGAGGTCGTACCTTGTCTTATTGTTTTATGGTAGGATAAACGTGTCTATATCTGTTTTAGGCTAAGTGCCTTTTGTTTAGATCAGTGGTTACCAGGCCCCCCTTTGTTTTACAAGAAAAATGTTCGCGCCCCCCACACCACCTAACCCCCCTCCCCCCCCCCGCACAAACACATCCTCCAAACACACACACCCAGATTTTGTTTACAAACTCCATTGCGGTTTATTTCACACCTCAAACATTTAGTAAACAATTAAGCAAATACAAGTAAATAGCAATAAATTACAGGTAGTAATAAAATATACTACTAACTCTTTTACGCTACGTCCACACCTACACGGGTATTTTTGAAAACTCAGCTGTTTCTATGCGTTTGGGCCTTTCGTCAACACGTAAACGGCGTTGCGATTCACCGAAAACGGAGATTATTTAAAACTCCTTTTTTGCGTTTACGTGTGGACGAGGATTACAGAGTTCGTCACGCAACGACAAAGGTATGTGCCTCTTTTCACGTCACGCTGTGCGCCACGTTATTGTTTACATGAGATGGATTGCAGAATGGCGGATAGATTAACAGTATTTTGTCTCTATCTGCAGTTTTTATACGCTTACATACACACATGCAGTTACTGTCCCTCCGTTTAGAAAGGCAGAGGCATCACGGTGTAATTATTTTACGTGTAGTTGTTTTTTTTCCTGTGTAATAATATTCAACATTATTGTTGTCAATTGCTGTCAATACATTTTTCAAAAAATGCCTCTCTGTGCAAAATGGGTTCAAAAACATAAACAGCTGTGGGATACTGTTTGTCCGTGATTTGAACCGGGGGAACAAATTACGGCAGGATCAGCCTGATATTATTTGTATCCCACTGTAACTTTACTGCATAAAGAGCTAACATGTCCAAAATGTCAGGAGTAGTTAGTTATTACAAGAAGTGTTTGTGAACTAAAAATCAAGAATGTGGGATCCTGTTTGTCCGCGATTTGGAGAGCACAGCGCTGCTCCCGACGCAGGGAAACTAATTTTGCAGGGGAGACCTACCTCGGCACTTGTGCAGGTGAAGCCAAAGGGAAGATATGCTTCACCATATTTTCCTGTCTTTGGCTTGGAAGGAAGTTGGTTTGGAAACATATTTGGCGATGCTTCATCTCCTGCTTTGCGTTGGTGTGGGAGCCCCGTCAAAAACCTGTCCACAGTGTCCAAGCGCTCTTTTTCTTTTTTTTTTCATACCGCGCCCCCCTGCAATGGCTCTGCGACCCCCCTAGGGGGCGGGCCCCACACTTTGGGAACCTCTGGTTTAGATGAACTGCTGGACTTCCAGACCAGCAGGTTTAGGGAAGTCATTTATGGGGTCACACTCTGACCACACACACACACACACACACACACACACACACACACACACACACACACACACACACACACACACACACACAAACACACACACACACAAACAACGCAAGGTATTCTTTGTGTGTATGTATACGTCATATGTTAACCCTATGTATATTCATGTAACCTCAATAAAAGAGCAGTGTATGGGGGAGCGGACGAGAGCAACTGGGGTCAAGCGAAGGAACGGCGCTTGTCCGGTTCTCTCCCGTGCACGGAAACATAAAGAACTTGGCCTACTCGTGTCTTGCTTTGCTGTGTAATTAAATTGTCTTCAACGTTCCTGTCAGGGTCCTGGGTCTGAGCGACCCAGGGACCCTGAGCAGTTGGACTAATATTATATTGTATGTATTTTGTATTGCTGTCCCTGTTCTCCCTGCTTGTAGACTTCTGTGCATGTAGGTAGGTGTGTGGGTGTGGCCCTGGCAGGTGATTGGCCACACCTGAAGACCTTGACACACCTGCAGCTGATCAAGGCTCGTCGGGGGAGCTACATAGGAGAGTCTTGAAGCTCCCACCGGCGCGGGATCATTGAGTTAGCATACCAAGTTAGTGTGTGTCAGCATATGTCAGTGCTGTTTGTGTATGCCCGCCGTGGGTTAGTGTTGACGGCTGCTTCTATGGTTTTCCTGCAGGACGAAGAGTGGTCCAGAAAGGCAGCACGCACGGGGGTGCGGAAACACAACCGCGGGGAGCACGAGCACGAGCACAGACATCGGAGGGAAGCACGCACACGGGGTTCAAGGGAGCAACGGGGAGTTATTGTGTTTACAGTTTTTCACTGTTAATAAAGAGCACTGTTTGCATCGCAGAGTCTGCGTTTTGGGTCCTCCTTTCCCCACATCCCCACGGTCTGCCTGGCGGACCGTGACAGTTCCAGCGAATACGGTTAAGCTACAAACCTATCAGAGAGTTCATTTATTTTGGGCAATACTCAGAGTTAATGCTGTCTTTGTGTATTGCAGGGTGGTATCATAGAGGTGCTGAGTTTTCTGGATCATTTCGGGCACTGCTGTTATTTTTGCACCATGGACCTTAAAAAGAGTCAATCTTAACTTCTGTGTCAAATTGACTCGATTTTCATGTTGACAGGCATCACTGGTGATATGAGCAAAGTCCCAAAGGCTGACTGGAGTTTTTCAATGAAAGAGCACACAAGCCTAAAAGAAATGCATCACATCAGGGGTGTGACCAGAACCATGTTTGTCTTGCGCTGGAATTCATCCCATGGAGTCAAGTTCTACTGTAACATCCTGAGGCATCCGGGAAGATTTGGTAGAACCAACCTGAAATGTGTCGTGTGGGCAGACACACAGGAAACTTGATGTTCGGTCACACCAAATAAATTTTTACTCACCACTAGTCCATTTATCTCCACAACAAAAGGCCCCACCTGGGCAGTGGATGTGAACCCAAGACCTTCCTGCTGAGCAGTAATATTGCTAATCACAGCACTGCTATTCTGCAGCATTCAATTTGATTCTATTTGTTTAGTTAAGCAGAAGGTGTTGGCTTCACATTATCATAAAGACCGGACTCAGACATCAACCCTTTCTGTAGCTGCAACCTGAGGTAATTAGATTTAACAGCTATGATATTTATTGCCGCTGATGACTGGGTACTGCTATTCGTGCATTTATTATTGATGTAAATAGCTTTGTAATTGTTAATTTAAAAGGTCCTGTAGAAAGATCATTATCTTTCACTCTCTCACACGGTGGTTGCAAACAGATGACAGTTCGTGTGTCTGCAGATCCATTTTGTTGATTGAACTCGCCTCTCATTTGCAGCCAGTGTCAAGAAACGAATGAGGCTAATTGATGCTGCATTGTGCACTCTGTCACCATAGCTTGTGTTGGGGTGTCTGACAGAACCCTGAAAACTTTGCTATTTCAAGCAGTTACAGCTCTGATAGAGGAGAGAAAGAAACACTTATATGTTGTTTTTGAATTCTGGTTTCCTCTGATTTTCTTTCTGTCCGTTTCCCACTTTTTTTTGTACAACTTCTGTTCAGTTACCCAGTTGACTTTTTTAGTGGATGCATGCTGTTTATTATTCAAGTTGTCAGATTATCTTGCCAATATACACGCAAGATTTCCATTAATCTTCCTGGTCACTACTCCTTTTCTCCCAAGTTTGGGTTTCCTTGCGTTTTCATTGGTAGTTTCATCATCCGTGTGGATAGTTCTACTTACTTTTTGCCTTCATGTCTGGGCTTTCCTACTTCATCATCCGACCATGTCCACATGTATAACCGTAGCTTTGCCTTAAGATTTTTGGCTTTTGCTCTCTCTGCCTCAGTGTCTTGTCCTTGCAGAGACCAAGGCCTTCACTGGCTGAAGTATCTCAGTGTATTTTGTGTGAACAAACAAAAGTTTGTCATGAAAAAGCAGAAATTGGAACCAAATGCAGACTCAAAAAGATTCCTTTGATAATGAGGTCCACAAGGCCACTTCAATCCAGAAAATCAAAAGAACTGAGGACATAGGTGACGCAACGAATCTAAAACATAGGCAGATAACTCACGAGGAGGATTAAAAGACCCTCTGACACACCTAAAGAGAAAAGAAGGGCTTCAATAAGCTAAAACTAATTAAAATAAAGAAGGCAAGAGAAAACTAGACAAAATTAGACAATTGACTGTCAAAATAAAACAGGAAGCTACTAAACAGAGAAACACTTAGCACTGAAGAGGCCAGACCAGGGCCCTATGTTACGAAATAAGTTGAGCATACCCAGAGTATCACTCAGTTGTGTAGATTTACTCACCTTAACACTGACAATATGGATAAACAGTCACTCGAGGCTGGTTATCAATCCTCTAACTTAACCGTTAAATCCTTGTCCTTTTTACAACAGTGTTGCATTTTTACTGTTATATTTTTATGTTCTTTATAGAATGTTAATCACCATTCGATAACATATCTGGAGTAGGTGACACTCACAGGCATTTTCTGTGGAAGAAGTGTCTTATGACCCATAAAACCCAGGAGAGTGGTTAGATGTTAACAAAATCACCCATCTCACATGAGCATGCAAAGGACACTTAATAAGAAACTTAACAATGATAATAATTGTAAGAATAATGGGCCTGACCCAGTGCTTTGTGTTTGTTGATTTATTTATATTCTTGAATTATTGTCATTCTTGGTTTTCTGCTTCTGTTTATTTTTAGTTCCTAGGATTTAGGTTTCTGTTATTTTTGCCTTCCACGTGTTCCTCGTCTAGTCCTGCTTGTCTCCGTGTTCCCTTTGTCTCCCCAGTTAGTCATGTCTCAGTGTTAGGTCCGCGTCTTTATAAATGTCTCTTGTTTCCTGTTGTATTTTGATAGTTCTTGTTCTGTCTGCAGTGTATCTAGTTTTGCTTCCCCTTGTCTCATTATGTCTAATTAATCACAGCTGTGTTTCCCTCCTGTTTCCCATCCCCTCATTACTCCCTCGTATATTTAAGCCTTGTGTTTTCCTTTGCCCTTTGTGTCCTATGTCCTCTCTGCTGTATGTTTTCCTCGTGCTATTGTTTAGAGGCTATAATGGGAAGTTTCTTTATTCTATGTAATGATCAGATGTTTTAACAATATCATTTTAGTAATAGTAGTATCACTTTGTCGCGTAGTTATATTCACGTAGGATGTTACCACAAGTGGGTCTTATGTTTATCACACCTTCACAGTGGGGCCATTGTATGTGGGTTGGAGACATCCAGGCGCTGCGTGTAAAGGAAGTGACGGTTGGTCGTGACTCTCCTTTGGGGGGAAGGGTCTGAGGATGAGCTGAACTAGGAGGTATAGAGCTACGTGATGTACTGTGGAATTTTCTTTGTATGTGAGTTTGGCCAGGTCACATGTAAGACATGAGCGGGTGGCGGCCATCTTTAAAGACCATTTTGGTGTGTGACCAAGTGTTTGCAGTTTATTTAAAATTTCCACGACAGTTCCCAGCTTCTCAGTTCCAGGTTTGCTTTCTTGTGTTCCAGCTTAAGTTCTAGTTCTCCAGTGTTTCCGTCCTTAGTTCCCATTTTCAGGGTTTTTTTTTTTTTTGTTGTTGTTGTTTATTTTGTTTTTTTGTGAGTTCATGTTGTGGTGGAATTTCCAGCAATAAAGCTGCAGTTTTCAGTTAACCTCCTGTGTTGTGAGTCCTGTGTTTGCATACTCATCCTGCCTGCCACATGACAATAATATTGACAGACCAACTGAAAACCCTCCAATAATAATAATAATAATAATAATAATAATAATAATAATAATAATAATAATAATCGGGAGAAAACACAAGGATAAGGCCCACAAAAAGGAAAAGGAAACATTTCCTTTTCTCGCTGTGTATTTATTGAGTGACATTCCAAGATGTTGGTCTTCCAAAATCAGATGACATATGTTTATACAAAACAGAAATGGGAACAAAACATTTTTTTTAATTGTTTAATGATCATCTCAAACACAAGGGTTAGAATAATACACAGAGTGATTAATGAGACTGACATGATTAAAATATTAAAAAAAAAAGTCTGAAATTTTCATTTTTTTCTGCGTGATCACTTTAATTTCTTCTCTCCTGCAGCTGGTTGTTATTATTTAGAGTGTAAAAACACATGAACACACTGCCAAACACCAAAAAGGAGAGCCACAAATGGTGAGAAGAGAAAAGGCATAATGACTGGAAACAAGAAAACGACAGCCCAACCATGTGTCTGTCTGTCTGACAGATAAAAGAAAAGTGAGTGACAGCGAGAGAAACAGAAGGACAGAGATGGGCACTCAGGCAGGTGTAGAACTAAAGCAAATTAAAAGATGACAGGCTCATTTCAGCTGCCTGTCTGTGTGCCGGCGAGATGACTGTTTGGTTTCATGTTCATTTCAACATGACACTCCGCTGAAGGACCTAATGGAGGATGGCCATCTCTCAATCTGTAAGATATCGTCGGTAACAAGCTCTCCATATGTTTTCATGGGAAGTAATAATTAATTCTATGAAAATACTAATGTAATTAGTAGCAAATACAAATTTGTGAAAGATGTCACACAGCTTAATTATTCAATATTCACCGAGCCCTAACCTGCCTGTCTCAGCTTACCTAACCCTGAACTAGTGGTCGGTGGGTACCTGACTGTGACCAAACATGAGTTATAGCGTCCCGCTTGATTTACGCTCTTCCTCGTCTCCTTTCATGTGGATTCTGTTCCTCCATCCTGTGGCGGTTCACAGGACATCATGTAAATTGATAAAAATATCTTTGTATCAGTTCACAGTGTAATAATGTGGGAAAACTAATTTAGTTAGTTCTCACATGTTAAACCAGTGATTAGGGTCACTCAGTCGCTCATTCGTTAACTTATGTAAATATCAGGAGGTCAGGTTTCAAATCTGATTTTATTTATACAGCATCAAATCACAACAACAGTTGCTTCAAGGCGCGTTATATTGTAAGCTAAAGATCCTACATGATTACAGAGAAAACCCCAACAATCCAACGAAACCTCCGGCAGAACCAGTTTAATAACAATTAATGATCAAATGCAGAGTGGTGTACAAACACATACTGAGCGGAAAATATTAAAGAAGAAACACTCTGAAGAATCTGCTCTCTCTTTCTAGTCCCTGTCAGGACTCTTGCTGCAGCATTTTGGATTAACTGAAGGCTTTTCAGGGAGTTTTTAGGACATCCTGATAATAATGAATGACATTATACTATATTTTTTTAATATGTCCATTGTTTAATAATAATAATGTACAAGTACCCAACACACACAATGGTTGTGCTCACTGGATTCCGCTTTTACTGTCAGTTGCACACACAAAGACACAGTCTCCTCTTAGCCCAGGTCTGTCTCCTTCTTTGCTCGTCTCTTCCTTCACTATGAAAAGAAATGGAGACTGTCATCAGTCCAATCGCCACCACCTGTGGCCTCACCTCGCTCCCGGCACCACCCCCTTGAGCTCACTGCACCACTCCTCCCCTGCAGCTGAGCCAGGGACCACACCACCACCACAAATGTATTTCAAACAAGTGGGCTGGCTGAGGCTGATCCACTGAGCTAGGTCAAGTTAGGTTTGGTCTTGTAATTATATTATTGGTTGCCTGTCAATAGTAAGGACACATCACCAGTGTAGACCTTAAGCTCTTACTCAGGTGAGATTATCATCAGAATCCATCAACCTAGTAAAGCAACACAGAGCAAGTCTCCTGGTTTGTCTCCAAGACTTTTAATGAGCAAATATGATGAGCTTGGAATAATCACGTGTTTAAGGTCACGTTTCTCTTAAAAAGTGATAATAACTGCATCTTTTCTTTATGCCTTCTTTTCCACAGCTGCTTTCCTTTTTATCCTTAGATTCTTTTATTCATTGTAGCTCGTTATCAACTGTTACTGATATCTCACACCAATGTAGGCGGCGATTGATGATGTCATGAGAATATGAATCCAGGCAGAAAGTCTGGGTTAACAAAGAACATTGATAACTGCTGTTGTGATACAAATTACCTCAAATTTTACATTTTAATCAAGCCAGCTAATCAAAAGAAAGCCTGCTTATTGGTGCGCTCTGAGTCACACTCTGTACAGTCTCACTCCAAGTGAGCTTTGAATACGTTTGTAAACAGGACCTGACACGACTCTGTGGCTCTTTGTATGGCTTTTATTTTGTCACTTTTTACACGCACACTTTGAATACACTTTTCAGTGTTCGCTGCCTTGACTCCGTACTCCACCAGCAGCGGCTCTCCTCTCTGGTCCTGGTCGCTACTGAAATAGGGAAGGCATGATTAGAAGATGTTCACCGACTGTGCCAAGCCAGCCTCCCCTACCACCGCGCCCTGAACCCACTGCTCCACTCCTGCTCTGCAGCAGCACCGCTAACCACACCCCACCATAAAATTGAACAAAGATTGAGTTCTCGTTGTATCATGTCCCATTTGGGCATTAGCTTGCGATTGGTTTTGAGAATTTTTGGAAGGGAGAACTGTGTGTCCTGTACTAGAGCTGGACCCTGACCAAAAGGTAAGGTTCGAGCAGAATAAGATGAAATGTTCTCAAACCGCAACCCAGGAGGGAACAAAGAAATCCATGTAACTCCTTCTCATCCTAAGAAAAAAAAATGGGACAATGAAAAATACATTTTGCACACTACAGAACTAAGCGCCATCTTAACCCACCCCACAGTCAATGACCAAAAACACAGCTGATTTGAGATGGTGCAGTTTGGTGTTTCATTGACCGATGAAGCGCAGGTGTGCTGGAAATGTCACCAGATACAATAAATAAGGAATCTGCAGTTGCAAACCATGAGTTACTTTTCATAGACCCCAACATCAAACAGTAAAAAGGAGGAAGTAGTAGACAGCCGTATGATAGTTATTTCTGTAAATGTACAAGTTTCTATGCAAGATTTATCCTGATATTTTCAATTACCATCAGCTGAAACCAAAAACACTGAACCCAATTGCCTGCTTTAAGCTGACTGTCTTGTTTTATGTCAGTGGCACACAAACTGCAGCATTATGTTTCAAGAGGATTAAAACTCAGCAGGAACCGTAAGAGGACAGACTCATCAGGAACGAGCCATCTTTTGATGTTGTTTCAGCTTCTTGAAGTAAGGAGAGGGAACAAAAGTTTCAAAATGCTTCAAAAACCCATCAGAGGAGGATGAAAGGGGTCCAGGGGTTGGTATTAGAGCGGGGAAAGAATGGGGATTTGCAAATCGTCACTTCAGTGAGTCGACAGGTTGATTAAATATTCAGTTTGATATAAGATGAGTGTTTAACTCGCCTGACACTCGTCCTGAATGAGCCGCAGCTGCAGTGCTGCTGTATGGCACTCTGCAGCCTGAATGCATTTTGTGACTGAGCACAGCAGGATATATAAAAACTTCCAAAGACACTTGACCTGCAGAAGAAGCGGCACTCAGAAGAAAAAAGTTGCTATCATAAAATTAGCAGAGATCACATCATTGCAGCACATCAACTAGACCTGAATTAGATAAAACAGAGGATTATGTAAGGATGTAGTCGACAGAGTCACTTTTAGAACAGACCGCTGTCTTGTACTGAGACTATTTTAATGGTAGCTGCTTTCTCATCCACGGTTTTAATCTCAAGCTTTAGTCATTTTGACACAATCTGTTGTAACTAAAAGTCATGTCTTACCATTATTATTTTTAGCACAAAAGTGTGAGTTTGTCTCTTTACAGCCTGTCCAGTGAAAAATCATTTATTTGGTGCATCAGATTCTCAGAAAGAGGCTCTTTTTGCTTTGTTGCCACTACATTTTTCTGGCATTGACTGAGCTGTAACCTTGGCGATAGCCGCTTTTGCCAGTTTGAGTTTTCCAATTTTGTGTTGCTTCTGCTCTGTGCCAACAAGTGATCCCATTTCTGTCCAGTTGCACAAAATAAAGCAGTCAAAGTAAGATGTCTGCTTTTTTTTTTTTTCTGTCTATGTGTTTACAGAATTTGACTCAGATGTCTCAGGTATCATTATATGATATTTTAATGAGTATGCCACTGTTGTCATGAATATTAATTTGGCAGAAAGACATGTTGGAGCCTCCTCCAACATGCATAAATCAAAACCATCGTCAAATGGTACTCAGCTCCAGGAGGCTGTTGTAAAAGTAGAACTCGAGTATTTTACTAACATGTTCAGCTTTTGTCATCGCTGCTCTTGGGTAATGTAGCTCGCTCTGATCACCAGTGGATCATTGCCCACTTTTGGAACCACTCAGAAGTTGTGTAGCCTGTTAGCAGAAAGAGTGCTCATGCTGAGCTTCAATTAGTCTACACATATATTCGGGCTTCATGATGCTTTATTCTTTTTTTGCTGAACTGCAAGCTTTTAACTCATCATCCATTTGTTCTGGGTATCTTGTAAGACCAAGTTACTCACGGAGCAAAAACACGAGTTTTATGCTGGATGCTCTTCCTGACTCAATCTCAAAGGCGATATTGAGGACAGGTAAAACTGCATTTGTTAAGATGTTTCAGTCATTATGCAAATCTACTGTTTATAAGGTTGGAGAAACCTGCAGGCAGCTGAGACTGAAGAAGTCACTTGGATTAGTGACGAAATGTTTCTCCCACTGAAAACGTTACATTCAGATGAACAGAATCAACCTTTTGGGGTTAAGATGTATTGCCACCCAGTTGTTTTTTAACTGGTTGATGCAAACTTCTTCATCCCAGCTCTACATCAGCATAAGGCCCCTTCACATCCAAAACAACTTAGTCCAAAAGAACTTGTTACAAATGTTATCCTAGCCCTCTTTGCTTTAAGTACATAGATGCCATCAAGAACTCAATGGGACTGTGGATAACAACACTGGAGACCAACACAAATTACCATCAAATGCACCTGCGGTCCTGCAGGACAGCCCCCTAAGCCAGCTTATCACTAAGAATGAATATGGATATAGGTTCAGGATGGAGTGACCATCAGCCACCTTCTGTGCATGAATGACATCAAACCAGGAGTGAGTGAAACATCGACTCACATGATGTACAGGATCTAGTTTGATGACATTTAGACTGGATAATTGTGGCTGAATGGTTCCCAAAAAAAGGAAGTTGACTCCGGACTCAGGGATTGGAGTTGCCAGAAGGCAGACTAGCAGATTTAAACGACAGCTGCAAGTACCTGGGTATCCCACAGGCCACTGGAAACCAGGATAAAGATTCGGCCACAGCCAAATATCTCCAGAAGGTAATACAGGTGCTGACGAACCAGCTGAATGGCAGGAATAAGATCGAGGTCATTAATTCATAGGCTCTATAGGTCATCTGATACCCAGCTGAAAAAAATGTATTGCAGGAGATAGATCCCACTTATGTAAGGACATGGAAATTTCTCACAATGCATGGAGGCCTCCGCCTAGCAACCCTGAGGCTTGAAAAATCAACATCGGCAACATCAGAAAGTGGGAGCATGAGAAAACTCAGAGATACCAAGGGCTGAAGAACAGCTAGGTCTCTTAGCTCTGTGCAAATATAAATATCTAATAGAAAAATGAAATCAGAACCAATAGGAAACACAAGTGAAACAACATTCCCGACTAGATTAAATCATCTTTTAGAAGCACAGTGTGCCACACTGATCTATTCTCAGATGGCTTTTAGTGTAAGGCAGTGCAAAGAGGATGGAGTATATGGGGCTGGCATACATGAAGAAGGCACCCCAGGGAGTGCCTTCTTGGATGCAAATCAGACATACATCCTACCTCTTCTTTCAGATTTTGGAACAGAGTAAACCTTTGCAAAAACACTCCAGGAGGCCACGCAAATCCTGGATTTAGATCTGATTCTTCTTCTTCTCATTATTCAACTTCATTAACTGGATGATTGCTGTTTTTAGAACTACCAGAAACAAAATTAAATTCAGAACTTCTGTGCACATTCTGTCTCATTGAAACTTATTGCTTTGTCCTTTCCAAAATAACAGCATATGTGATGGTCATTATGACACTATTGAGTGCCCACAGTCATCACCCAATGACAAAATAAAAATCAGGTGACGCTGAAGCATTCCTTAGTTATGCTGCTATAGGCTCATATGTCACTTCTGGCTTACTTTTGGCTATGCTTTCCTGATTCTCACACATTCCAGAGAACCAGAATTAAAGACAGGCAGCCATCCCGGGTTCTGTTAGTAGTCTTCCAGTTCTTTCTCCTCAGTGTTGCCAGGCGCTGCTCTTTTTATTTCAGCTATGTATCAGATGACTGGTAGAGCCTATGGATTAATGGCTGGGATCTTATTCCTGCCATTCAGCTGGTCTCTCAGCATCTGTATTACCTTCTGGAGATATTTGACTGTGGCTGAATCTTTATCATGGTTCCCCTTGGCCTGTGGGATACTTGTAGCTGTCCTTGTGTAATTATGTATGTTACTGCCACTCTTATCTCATCACATAGCCTGCTAAAATGGGCTCCAAGATGGGCTTCTGGATGGAAACGTCACTAATGGCCCACATCGGAAACAAAAAGAATGAAAATGAGAATTCCCATTCATCTTTTTTCTTGATCACTTATCCAGTTTAGGGTCAAGAGGAGGCTGGATCCTATGCCTCCTGCCATACCATGTTCACCAGTCCATCACAGGGCTAGCACAGTGACACATTCACACCCACAAGCTATTTAGAGTCACCACTTAACCAAAAATGCCACTTTCTGGACTGTGGGAGAGAACCCATTCAGGCACACGAGAACATGCAACTCCACACTCAACGGCTTCAGCTGCCCAGGTGATTCAAACCCAGAACAACCTTGCTGCGAGGTGATAATGCTAACCACTGCACCACTGAAGATAAAACCACCAATTTAATTGAATAATCTTTTTAAAGCTCAGTGAGCCATATCGATCTATTCTCAAAAAGATCAGCTGCTTCGTGGATGTCCAGTAACTTTGAATATATGTTGCCACACGTAACAGTTTGAGCTGTGTAATACTGAAGGTTAAATGCTCAGATGTGGCAAGTCAGCTTGATTCACATTATGTGCACATGAAAGGGGACGTAGTGCCATGGTCTGGGTTAAGTCCTGCATGGTGGCTTAATGTGCAGCTAAACAGAGTGGATCAACAACAAGAGCTACACCTCACTGACCTTTTTCCACACACACACACACACACACACACACACACACACACACACTTTGAAATGAAGGTGTGTTGAACTGTGAAATGCACAAACACCCACTATCCATCACTCTGCTCTTTGGGAATTCACTCACACATGAACACATGAACACACAATCTATCCATCAGTGCGTTGTTTGGACTTGTTCTGTAGATGGTAAAATGTCAGCCTATAAATAGGAATACATGATGTAACAGAGCAGGAACAGCAATTATACTCCCGTTCCCTTCTCTCTTCCTCCCTGTATTTACAGTATTAAGATTTCTTTTATGTTCCAGTGTACTGCTTGAAAGAAGATCATCTTTGTCCATGTCCAGTGACAAAAACAATGCATTAAGTCATGCTAAATAATCAAAGGTTTTACTTTTTTATGCTTTATAGCCATAAAATAAATGTAAACTCAGTAGTAGGTGTCAAATTCCTTCATTGGTTTTTTATGGTGTTGAGACTCAAACACCATTCAAATGGTTAAGATTTGGTGTCTCATTATGGTTCATATAATTTTCAAATCAGATTTGAGCACTGACATCCTAGAAAAAAATAGAAACATTTCATTCTAGGACAAAGGAACTGATGTGACATCATCGTGACGTTGATGCAAACCATCTCACATAAATGCCCTCAATTATACAAGAGTCACCGATCCTCCCACTGTGGGAATCAAAGATTAGTTTTTTCTTTAAAGTCTCACTATAGATTAAACCTGCCAGTGGTTTCGAATCATCTGTGCTGGTGCTGATATAAAGTTCCCGCTCCATAGTCATCCATAGTCATTTCAATGCTGGAAAATCAATCATTATTGTCTTTTTTGCTGTTATTAAATCCCACCAAGGTCATAAATGCATTACCTGCCTTTGAAAAACTCTCGAAGCCAGTTTGTCTGTCAGTTTGTCCTCTTTGTTTGTTTCTTTGCAATAGTCTAAAAGCTCTGCTCATGTATAATAAGATTGATTTCTGCTCTCTTTATTTGTTAGTTTGTCCTCTTAGAAAGCACTGACATTTACAGTTGTCACTCAAACCTTTGGATTACAGAGGTCGACAGTTCATCTCTCAGTCAGCGTCTTTCTTCATCCTCCTCTCCATCTCATGCTTCCCCAGAGAGAGGACGAAAAAACGCTCTGACTAATCAATGTCGCTGTCCTCTTCTCTGCTGCTCATTAAAAACACATTTTTTGCTATTTGTCATCTTTATCTCTACAATTTCGACATTAACTATCTGCTGTTCAGCTGATTTGATTATCAACGCTTTTTATAGATAGTTTCCAAAACAGAACTGATATGATGTAAATTTAAAAATTCACAGTATTGTTGCCATCTGTGTGTGCTGGACTTTTTAATATTTACTCTGGTACAAAAAGATGTCAGCAGCCTGTTGTATTGCATTTTTTTACCTGAAATGTACTTGTTTGTCCCTCACAAGGACCTTCGGTCCCTGCAGCTCAGTTTTCCTATTACATTCATACTGGACAAATCCTCGGTGCATAATTTATAACCAATATCAACCACCAGGGCCAACACAGGAGGCAGCACACCCTTAAGGTAGAAAGGCAGGAAGCAGAATCCAGAAGAATGTGGGCTCTCGCAGATTTTCATTAAATGTTTTTATTCTACAAGATCTGTGGATAACCCCTATGTTTGTCAAGTAACCGAGCTTTGTTTGGTCATAAACAATGCAGGGTCCATTTTCATATTTGTCATAACAGGAAAAAACAGGTGCAGCTCAGCATCAGTAATCCTGGATTTTCCTCTAAATCGTACAGTCGCTGTGACAAACAAGTCAGTTCCATTACAAATGTGAATTTTAGGGGACAAAGTGGCTCTTTTGGGGTGCAGATGACCTGGTCGTCCAAACTCACCTGTGAACCCGTGGCCGCAGCGATCACCTCTGAGCTGTGCTTTTCTGAACAAAAGCAGCCGTGTCAAACTGAGGAGTCATCCTAAATTTCAGCTGACAAACTGACAGCGTCAATCTCGCCTTGGAGATGACAGAAGGATGACAATGTGCCATCGCACTCCAAGAGGAGCCTCTGTTTTCCCTTCAGCTGAGGAGGAGCTGCTGCTCTCAAAGTTCACATCCACTTTGGGTGTTGAGAAATGTTTTTTTCCCTTCTCCTCGTTCATCTGACAGCTGATCTTTTCTTTCAGGTAGTTCCGGTGTAACATTTTTTACACCGCTGCTTCTCCTTTATTGAATGCCAAGTAGCTCTTTATAAATACCAAAAGATGAAATAGGTCGAGTCATAAGCATTTGTCATGCTAAAGAAAAAACTAGACAAGCCGATGCACAGCTAGCAAAAGCAAATGACAGCCATTGTTTTTCCTAGGCTCTCTCACTCTTAACCTTCTTCAGTCGTGCTCTTCTTTTCCTGTTTTCACACCATTTTCACTCGTCTGACACTCCAAGCGTCAACTCGGTGTCGCGCTTTAGAATTGAACAAAGTTTTTTTTTTTCTGAAATCAAATTACTTAAAGTTGTTCAAAGAAGTTATAGAAGCTATTAAAGCATGAATTCTTCATAAGTGTTAATCAAAAATCTGTAAAAACAATAGATGTGATGAGTCTGTTGGTGAAAAAGACGTGACATAACAACAACACTGGGATCATCAGTGGAGTGGCAGACCTGTGCTAACCCATAACCAAGTAGTTTTATTGCCTGAACCTAAACAGTGACAAAAACAAAACTATAATGGAAGCTGTGACAGACGAGATATGAACTACTGTCGTTTGGTTGGAGCTCACCTGCCAGCTCACCACATACTTGTGCTTTCTCATATTGGAAGTTGATGCGAATGTGATGTGTGTACCTGTGGAAAATGAGGGTTCTTGGACAAGAGTCAGTGTGCGATGGTTGTGTTCATCATCTTATTTATTCTTCAGAAAACATGAGCAGTTCTAAAGTAGCCTAGCCCTAGCTTCTTTAACACTGCATGTCAGGTTTCACAGAGATTTCAAATGTGAAACTCATGTAGATGTTTTCAAGACTCAGCATTCACAGAGTACAAGCACTGTAAGCCTGGAGGATTTGACTGAGAGACACTGCTTTCTAAATATGTCTGGCTTTTTTAATTAAACTGGTAAATGGATCATTTTTTCAGTCCAAATCACAGACTGTTTATTACAACATCAAATGTTACACCTGTAGTAAAAAAGACCAGAATAGAGTAAAGTGATAGATGCCTTAAAGAAGATTCCAGTTTCCATCCATCCATCCATCCATCCATCCACTTCTTCCACTTATCCAGGGCCGGGTCGCGGGGGTAGCAACCTAAGTAGAGAAGCCCAGACCTCCCTCTCCCCAGCCACCTCCTCCAGCTTGTCCAAGGGAACACCCAGGCGTTCCCAGGCCAGCCAAGAGATATAATCTCCCCAGTGTGTCCTGGGTCTGCCCCGGTGCCTCCTCCCGGTGGGACATACCCTGAACACCTCATCCAGGAGGCATCCTTGTCAGATGCCCGAACCATCTCAGCTGGCTACTTTCAATGTGGAGGAGCAGCTGTACTTCTCACCCTAAGGGAAAGGCCAGTCACCCTTTGGAGGAAGCTCATTTCTGCCACTTGTATCCACGATCTCGTTCGTGTGGTCGCTACCCACAGCTCGTGACCACAGGTGAGGGTAGGGACGTTCCAGTTTATAGTTGCTAATTTTTGTTAGTATGACGTTATTATACAACACTAGTAATAATAATAATGGATTGCATTTATATAGCGCTGAGTGAGAACTAGTGACAGTTTGATAATGCTATCAGAAACAAAAATAATTTTTGGTACAAAGTTATTTTCAAAATTACTGATCTGTGTTTGAGTCCCACCTGTTTGCAAGAATAAAAAGTTAGAAAAATGTCATGAAGCTAAAAAAGGCATCCCGGTGACTCACTGGGGTTTATATTACACAAACGTGACATTGTACATTTGTGTTCGTCAGATAGCATCTGTGTAATTTCCTTACATTTATTGTTCCTGTCACTCTGCCATGTAAGATGTCAAATCCTTCAACTTTAAGACAGCACCAACGCCATCGAAAACAGGATTCAGTTGAAGATGCTGAAAGGGGTTTTCACTGGCAATACAAATATATTTGAGTTTCAGTCCCTTCAAGTGTCAGTACCATCTCACCGTGGTCCCTGAAAGAGAATCAAAGTGAGAAAAAGATGAGTCTGAAAGTTCTGAAAAGTAGAAGAACCACCCAGAGGATTCTACATCTACTCCAGCCCTCAAAACACAAACTATATTCTGGCTTTGCAGCCAGAATCTGCCTCATAACAGATTCATGTCATCTCACATATGTCACCAACTCTCGTTGCGATTGTTCCTGTCACTTTCTGCAGCAATGCCTTAAATATAGACAATATTCCATGGCAGTTCTGCTTCAACCAAATCAAAGCAGGCACTTGTCTGATCACATTTTTTTAAAGTTGAGACTCCCTCTAGGTTTGGATAGTGCAGTTTGCTTGTTGCTAGTTTGTAGAAACTAAGAGAGGAAAAGTGTCAGAGTTCTGCTATTCTGAGTTGGTTATTTGGATAGGAGTATAATGATTACGTGTCTGGAACAGTCTGCTTTGGAAGTAAATTGCTTCAGTTTCCTAGAGTTTTGAAGCGAACAAAGAAAACAAATTTCATATAGCTAATAAAGTGGTAATCTCACATAATAACATTCAGTGAAGAGAGCACAAGAATTACAAAAACATCTTTTAAATTGGAATCCAATTTTGGAAAAATGTTCAGAAAATGTTGTCGATCACTTGGGTTACTTTCAGTGTTCTTTGTATGGATGCTTTACACCAGCGGTCCCCAATCCCAGTCCACGAGGCCCGGTGTCCCTGCAGGTTTTAGATGTGTCCTTGATCCATCACAGCTGATTTAAATGGATAAATTACCTTCTCAACATGTCTTGAAGTTCTCCAGAGGCCTGGTAATGAACTAATCATGTGATTCAGGTGTGTTGACCCAGGGTGAGATCTAAAACCTGCAGGGAAACCGGCCCTCGTGGACTGGGATTGGGGACCCCTGCTTTACACGCTGTTTTCCATGTGAGTTTAAAAGTTATAGGATGTTTGTTAAAACCCACCCAAAGTGCATAAATCTCTAAAATTTCAGCCAACAGGTGAAAAGAACTTTCCCTGTACAAAATGAAAGTTAATATCTCTCTTTCCTCTCTCCACTATGTTTATGTACTGAATCTGTTTTGCAATAGTAGCTCACATGACCAAAACTGGAGTCGTGAATGTCTATAATTTTCAGGACAATTGTCTCTTTGTGATCTGACCAGTGGAGATCCATACGTATACATGCTAATCTGGAAAGGGTCTGGTTTTTTCAATTCTGTTTTTTTAAAAACTTGATTGTTTACCGCTGTGACTATCATCTAATTACGATGTGATTGTACGATACAGTACAAGTATGTCAGCTGATACCAGGTCCAAGAGTACAAACTGTTTGGAATAAGGAGGCCACAGAGCTGATCCTGCCGAAGCCCAGAGGGGGACAAAAGCTTGTTAAGGTTTTACATTCAGCACATGCTTTTTCAAAATCCATTATGAAATCTTCTCTAAACATGGTTTGAACAAATAAATGGTGTTGTAGCTTGCAAAGTGTATTTGTGAAACACAAACAGCCTGTTTTAGGCTACGTCCACACGAACACGGGGATTTTTGAAAATGGTTTTCAGTTTTTGGTTTTCTTTTAAATCCTGTCCAAACATGCAGTTTTGAAAAAATATCTCCGTCCACATGTAAACTCTAAAAACCAAGTCAAATGCTGTCAAGAACATGCCAAATCCTAACCGTGTAGAAATGATGGCCAATCAGAAGTCTAGAAGCCTGGGAGGGAAAGAAACAGGGTTCTGTGCCCTCACAAAATCTTTAGTACTACTGAAATGTTTTTGTATTTCTCTGGAAAGGCAGCTAACTTTGTGTTACTCTTCATGTGCCTGCATCATTTCAAATGTTAATAAGTAAAGACAGTATTTTGGCTGTTGTGTAGACTCACAACTTAGGAATGAACAAAATGCATACAGCATGCATAAGTTTAATATTTAAAAAATTAAATTTATTCAAACGCATTTATGTATTTATCCTGACGTCAGGATTTGGGTTGTGACAGCGTCTGTGTTGAATGTAGAAGCCACAGCTGATGTTCACTCTGACGCCTGAGTCTTTGTAGATGGAGGGTCAGTAACTGTGTGTATGTAAGCGTGTAAAAACCGCAGAGTCAGATTAACAGCAACAGTATTTTGTCTCTATCCACCATTGTAGAAATTCATCTCATGTAAACAATAACGGCGCACAGCATGATGTCAAAAGCGGCGCACACATTTGATGTTGCGTGACTAAATCTCCAGTTTCCTCGTCCACACCTAAACACAAAAACTGAGTTTTCTAAAATCTCCACCCTGCCAGGAGTTTCTAAAAATCTCCATTTTCAGTGACACAAAACGCCGTTTACGTGTGGACGAAAGGACGAAACGCATAAAAGCTGCATTATCATAAATACCCGTGTACATGTGGACGTAGCCTCATTCTGACCAAACGTAGCCGTGCCACATCCCTACAGGTTAACGATTAGAACATGAGTCACTTCCTGTTGTCCTTTCATGCAGAGGACAGCAAGTCCTCACCCCCACAGGGTCACATACCATCAGACTGCGTCACAGAGGAGAGAGCGTATTCTTTCACTTTTCTTTTCTGTATTTGAATGTTAGCTGTCCCTCATTGTGTCACTGTCTGCCAGTCCCGGAAATACAGAAAATAGCAGCGTTGTTTTCATGTCCTCAAAGGAACTGAAACTGCCTGCTGTGCAAGAGAGCACAAATCCACATCCACACCCAGGAGCAACTTGAAAACTCTCTAAGGGTGCACAGATGGCACTGAAGCAAATGAATACTGAGGAATGAAGACAGAACGAAATAAAATTGTGCAATTACATTTAAAGCCATTATCGTGTGACCCCATCGTCACCCCACTCAAACTTGTTGAGATTATTTTCATTTCTAGCTTAATGGAGCTCAGTAAGTGATGCACATTCTCCCTGACAGAAGTATTCCCAATTAAAATTATAGTTCACATTTGCAAAGGAACTTTCGGCTCTTATAAATCTTTATGACCATTTGAAGAAAATAAAACTTCTGACACTGAACATACCAGCCAATTACCGTGGAGCAGATGTCTAATGACTCAGACCTTAAACTGTTCTCTGTCCCAGAGATTCATCCGTGCACGTTTCACGCTGAAAGGATCATCTTTAAACAAAGGCAAAGTAATTTTCTCTAAAACACAGTGAACATGATGCAAGCCACAGCGCTCTATTCTACATTTAACAGAATGGTTACTATTAAGATTAAGAACCTGAGAAAGTTCTGAATGCTTTTTGATAACACATGTATGATTTGGACCATTATCCCTTTGCAGGAGGTTGGCTTCAACTGACACACAGCTCTTTAAATTATCCATCTCGTCTTTCTAATTGGGTTCTGCACAGGATGGAGGCGTCCAGTGTCAGATGCAGCAGAGAAGCCCCATAAGTGAGCCTCTTCCTGTATCACAGTGGAGATGGTCGTCTTTTCCCTCTTTTTCTTCAGAGGACGTTCTCGTAGAATTATTGTAACCTGACATGATTCGTGTGGGTTTTTTCCCCATTTTCATTCTAAAGATGTGTCCGCCTCACTTTGCTGTGTCCCCATGGAGATTTACAAAGACGCTATACCATCATACCCTGATGTTACGTGACCACTGTTGCGACATAAGACTCCATATTCAGTGCAGTGCACACAATTCAAGAGGGCCTAAATGACTTCGATCACTATTTGCTTCTGTCTGTGAAGGTTCTCAGTCATCCAGGTCATTGTAGTCTAAGGAGCTTGGAAAGAAAAGCGTCTGGACTTCTTTAAGTTGCTTGAAGACGTTTCACCTCTCATCCAAGAAGCTTCTTCAGAACTGAAGAAGCTTCTGTTTCGTAATCCAGTATTTAAAAAATGACATCTGCTGAATACTAGAGACACAAAAAACTGATGAGGTCCACCCTTTAAAATACAGTTATGACCTGGAACATAACTCGATGGAGGTTTATTTAATTCCAAAGTAAAAACACACGTAAGCATGAAGCGCCTGAACAGCAGAAGTGATGTCTCTCCCAGCCACATTTCCTTAACTGAAAACAATTAAGCCTACGCACCACCCAGAGACTCTGAAGGCCAATAAGGTGGAGATATAAGAGGCGTAATAGTAGAAATGGAGAAAATGTGTTAGGTGCGACTGCTCACGACCTAGAAACGTATGTCTTCATCATGGAGAAATTCAGCAATTTTGCATTTAGACTTGTGTGTTTGTTCCCAGCTGCAGGCTGCAGTTGTTTTAGCAGGTCTCCTCTGACAGCATCCAGAAGTCGCTCAATATAGTGTCGTGTTTTTTATAAAATAATAAAAATGCTTTGTTTCTGGAGGCATGTGGACATCAACACTGTATCTGTGTGATTCAAAGTGTTCGCACACACTATAGGCATGAAAATGCTGTGATCAAATATGCAAAAATCCATTTTAATACTGTATCATATTGTAGGGGTCACTGCATTATTAACACCCAGTGTAAATATTTTAATGGCCTAGCTGTAAAAAGAGTCTGTAAAAGCACAGGGACAAAAATCACTGCTGCTCTGTCACAGCAGGTTATTGAGCATTTATATTGAAATGCTCACTAAGATATTTGTGATTTTACTATAGACTGTAAATAAAAGAGAGACATGCACACTGTGACATCACTGGTTAGTCAAATCTTCTAACTATTTGACAGAATGTTGAATTAACGCACTTCAGCATTGGTTCCATTTTCCACATATGAAAAATTCTAGATAATCTCTGGACCAAAATATGAATCTGAAAACATCTTGAGGGGAGTAGGATGGAGGTAAGGTGGAAATGTTTGTTTGTATATGTGTCTTTCTGGCTGCTGTTACAACCAAATTTCCCCTTGTGGGACAATTAAAGGATTATTCTATTCTATTCTATTCTAAATGAGGGAGGAGAGAACAATGAGAAGGAGAAAGACATAATGAGAAGGTAATGATGAAAACAGACATGTACATGTAGCCACTAAAGCTGTCCCGCCAGAATGTCTTACTAAAGAGGACGGTTCTTTAGATACAAGGGGGGAGCAAGCGAGTCAGAAACCAGGGCACAGGGATGATTTAGGTCTGATCGGAAACGGTTTATTCCCAGGCCAGGGAGCAGAAACATAACAAACACTAGTAAAAAGAACATGCGCAATAAAATGTTATCAATATACTAAAATCTCCCAGCAATAAACAAACACAACTCAAAAACCGTTAAAAATACAGTTCTCTGCATGCACTAAAATCCCACCCAGTTCCCCAATGTAACTGTCCCACAACCCAGCATGAACGTTCCCCATGTGTTCATGAACTGGACAGAAATTCCTACTCCAGAGCGGGGTCCACGCCAGCTTCGTCCCAGGCAGACGGGGAGGGGCCTTCTATCCCCCTCTTGTCCTTTCACTGGGCCCATCACACATTCTACACTGAACAACAGTGGGGACACTACTCATAAATAGAGGCAGAGGTGTATACCTCGTGTGGCTGCCCTGAGGTCAGCCACACGCGTGTCTCCTACTGTCGCCATTCGGGCTCTCGGGACTGGGTCGCCATGCCACGCTGTCTCCAGACATTGCACTCCCGGGACACACCCATGCCTCAGCAGGTGATCACCATCAGCTAATTGCCCAGCCGATCCTCAGTGGATTAAAACAATGTCAAATAACACACTAAAAACATGCAATAAAAACAGAATAAAATCATGCAAATAAAAACTACTCGCAAATAAACACTAAAATCAGAATAAAACCAATATAAAAGATAAATACAAATTTCCACTGTGCAACATACAATGTTAAATAGTCATGAATAGTTTGAAAGGGCTATATGCTCACGATGTCCAACCACATACATAAAACGCGGTTAGGCTGAACATTGATGTCCATCAAGGCCACTGTATTAAAGATGGCAGGGCAAGATGGCGGCTGCTGTAAGCTGGTACCCGCCCTGTGTATTTTAAATGGAATGATTCCAAATTTGTTGGAAGATGTAATTACACACTAATCAATGTATATTAAAAGTACAGCATTTTTTTTCTTATGAAATAACCTTAAATAAATTACTTACTGTAGCCGTACTATGCAGATACCAATTGGTTCTTTTCATTTTTTTAAAGCAACATTTTCTGAAAAAGTAATTCAAAAACAAGCTCGTTGCTTTTGATGAAAAGAAACCACTTTACTGTCAAATATCCTTCAAAATAAATAAGGTAGGGCATGCGAGGCGTCGCCATAAGACATCAGTGATGCTGGGAATGTGTACATACACACCTCACACTTTAAAGAAAAACATGAAAAAGGAGTCAGCGCTTTAAAGATGGATCCAGTCTTCACGCGGCCTCTCTCCAACTGCGTTCACTGTGTGTAGCAGTGACAGCAGTAGCTTAAAGCTCTTGTAATAAAAGCTTTTCAACACAAAGCTTCCGGCTTGAATTTTAACACCTGCCGGGAAATCCTGGTCTCTGGTGAGCCTGAACTCCTTTGGCCTCGGCTCAGCTTCAGTCTTCAGATGCTACAAAGTGGTGATTTATCCGAGCTGACTGCCTGGGTTTGATTTAAACGTAATCCTTAACTGCAGCAGTGAAGTTACCTCCATGTGGTTGAAGTGGCTTTGTCTGTGTCACCTTGGAAGTTTTAATCATTCATTTACTTAACCAAACAATCGTACAAGTTTCTGAGAAGAAACACTTCACCATCAAAAGTCCAGTATTCACGCTCCTTTAGCTCTGGTTTAGCTTTCCATTAGCAAAGATTGTTCTAGCTGTTTAACAGGTAGCTCTCTGATGGCTCCACCTGCAGTAGTGCTAACACTTTAGTTTTAGATCTTCTTTGTTGGAAAAAAAATGGAATCTAGTTTTGGACTAATTTTTAAATAACGAGGTGAATCACCTGATTCACTCCTCCTAAATATTAAATAAGACATATGTAATTGTCTAATAATTAAATAAGTAACATTTACAGATGTCCTTTATTTAGGAACACAAGGCAACTGGTCTCAGCTTAAAAACCTTTCAATTGATTAGAAATCCCAGTCTACAATTAAGACAATACAAAATACTATATTGCGTGCACTATACAGGTCAACGGATGTTCAAGATGGGCTTTACGTCTTCTAACAACTGCTCACACTGTCAAGGCAATACACCTGACAATTATATCCACACTCTTTGGTTCTGTCCACCAGTTCAGAGGGTTTTTAAAAAAAAATGTATTTTATTATTTGCAGTTGTTGGCATGTTACCGATGAAACACTTCCCAACTACCTTCCACCAGTCTTTATGAGGTCCTCCCACCGATGGGCTGGAGTAGGCCGTCATTTGGTGCCAAATTAGTCCAAGGTCTCTATTTCTCTATAAAACGTACCTTCCTCTCCCTCCATCCAAATCTGTGTCCTTAAATACGTATATATATGCTGTATGTCCATACTTTTACCTTCTCTATCCCCTTTCCTTAGAAAAAACTAAACTAGTTTTATGGGGTGTCACAGCCAGGTTTGTCCTTTTCTCTCCACATAGATTTCTCAGTCCATGGTGGGCTTCATTTGCATATTCATTATATTTCTCTACCTTACAATGCTACATTAACTGACCAGAAAACAACCATATACATGCAACAGTCACCAATTCTCATTTAAAGGGAGGAAAGTGTGTCGGGTTAGTACTTCAACTACGTACATTAAGGTCGGTTGGTGCATAAGTGCCCAGCCTGTCCATCCACATTTTCCCTGCTCTCTTCCGTTGACTGCCAGACTATCCTGGGTTGGTCTGTAGACCATCCCAGTTTTGTATTTTTTTGGAGAGTGCATGTTCTGGTCTGCAGGTAGAATTTCTTGGGCCTCATTAGCTTGAGTGTATAAATGTATGATGTAAAATATATATTGATTCTGTAAATCTTAAAGACCACGTATGACTGCTGGTTATGTAGGAGTGTTGCAGAGTGAGATATACATCACAGCCTGTGGTTAAGTTCGCAGTTGTCTCTTCCCCACTGTGTTCACTAAGACTCCCAGCTGCTATGCATTCATCCTTTAAGCAAAGATTCATTCATAGGTTGCAGCGTGACTGGGCTACAATGCTGCTAAAGGAGAAACGAGACAGTGACAATGACACCCGGTCATCCTGTGCATATTTAGTTCCCTCCCCAGAGAGAATAAGAGTCAGGAACCACTGCCTGCTTATGCAAGTTGCCATTACCAAAAAGCAAACATTTCAAACCTAAATTTAAAAAAAAAAAAAAAGCTCTTATTTACTGGTACCACGTAGCTTTTCATCCTTTCCTTACTTTTCATGTCAAAGCTAAGAGGACCGAAGTGACATGAACGGGTGCAGTAAGAATACAGGAGAAGACGACGGGGAGAGACGAGCATGTGTCAGCTTTCTGCGAACCACATGGGAGCAGAAAACAAGGCCATCATCTGCGCATCGATGTGACAGCTGGGGGATGTTTGGCTGCACTTCCAACACTTTGTCTGTCATTGCTAAAATAGAGCAACCGTATAAAGCTCCCCGGCCTACCGCTGAAAAGAGGATCAAGAGCTTTCATGAAAGGAGAGCCAAGAAACGCTTCTGTTGTAGCAAATACGCTGCCTCGTTTCTCTACCTGGCACTCTTCTGTTCAGGCATGACACACGGACAAAGTGAGTTTTGAAGGGTTTTGTTCAGGAACGTAAGCCAGCCGTTCAAAAGACAAAGAGCAACACTTAGACCTTCCGCTGTGGTGAAAACTTAATCAGTGGTTTTAATTTCATTTGAAGGATTATGAGAGAAGCAGCCACCCTAATTTAAACTGAATTTAGCTGCAGTTTTTTGTGTGGGTGATGTTATTCCAAATTGCACTCATCACATTCAATCAGTTGTAATTAGACGTTGTTAATTCTGCGGTGTTGTTTCCTCTAAGTGTCTGACACGCACCTTCACTTTGAGGCCCGAACAGAGAAGAACTGAAATACATCTCAGAGTTAGAATCATTGCCCAACTTCTGTCACGGCCTGATCATGTTTCCTTTCAGACTGAACCTTGACATCTATTGTTGCATTTACTAATGTCTCTGTCTTGTGTTTATTGTCCTTGGACTTTAAGTACACTCATCACTTACGGCTCCAGTTTGTGTACTGTACCAAACACTGATTTGGTCAAAGATACATTGTTTCCCTCTGAGGGTTGTAGTAGTTAACAGGACCAAACGGAGAAAACGCGGGCCGAGTAAAAGTCTAAAACCTGAATCTTTAAATAAAACACGTTCAGGCCACACAGAGAAAAATATCAGCAAAAGGGCAAGCAAAGGGCAAAGTCCAAGAAGGTCATGCACAACAGGAACAAGAGTAGGAACAGGAGGAAAACAAAAGAAAATACAAACTTTGAAAGTAGACACAAAGAATACTAACTAAGAAGATAGTGTGGAATAGCAACTAGAAAACTGATGGATCACCTGACTTGTGAAAACGGTCACAGTCCGTGATCAGTGACCCAGTGTTTTGTATTTTGGAATTATTATATCATCTTTGAGTTCATTATTTATCATTTCTAGACTCTTGGTTTCTGTTCCTGTTGTCTCCCCAGTCAGTCGTGTCACTGTCTCAGGTCATGTCCACACTAATAAGTTTTCACTTGAAAATGCATGTTTTTCTCTCTGTTTTGGCCCTCTGTCCACACTGAGACAGCGTTTTTGTTCAAGGAAAACTGAGCTTTTTGAAAACGCTCTCCAAACTGGATACATTTGAAAACGCCGTTTTTGCGTCGCAGTGTGGACTGTGGAGCAGGGGCTTTTGAAAACGATGACTCATTTTAGTCATATTAGGCTGTCAGTAAGTTTTTTCTGATCTTTAATTACATTTAGCTGCAAGAAAATGTTTAAGAAAAACATTGTGATTTTAAAAGTATACAAAAGACTTTTTATTATAGTTGGGAAACATATTTTGTTTGTGTCATGGTCCTGAGTCTGACGACTCAGTGTTTTGGGTTTTCTTTATATTATTCTATGTTCTTGTTTATTCTGTTATGTGTTTGGGTTTTGTTTTATGCCTGCCTATGTTCCCTCTGTCTGTCCACAGTGTCACTGTGTCTGCTCGTAAGTCTGTTAAGTTCAGTGTCTTGTCAGGTCCTCTGTGTCTGTTAGTTTCCTGTTTTATTCTGAAGGTCCTTGCCTCATGTGGGTGTGTTCAGTTTACGTTTCCCCTGTCTCGTCAGCTTGTGAGCTTCTCCCAGGTGTGTTCCCCTCCTGTTTCCCATCCCCCGATCACTGCTGTGTGCATTTAAGCCCTGTGTGTTCTCCTGCCTGTTGCTGGTTCGTCTGCGTTATCTCCCTCCGTCATCTGTGTTCGTTCCCTGCTTGGTTCTGTGTCCTCTAACGGCGTCTGCCTGCTTCGCCATTTCAGGTCTGTGTTTTGTTAGCTTTCTCCAGTTTAGGTTCTGCTTAGTTTCCGCCCACACCTTTGCCATTTCTGTTTGTCTTCCTCCTCAATAAAAGCCCACTCTCATAGTGTATGCCTGCATCTTGGGTCCTTTAATAAATTCCACACGGCTCGCCTCGCTGACCGTGAAAGTTTGGCTATACAATTACACTATTAGGACTAAGAGATATTCATCCATATAGACATCTGACAGTAACTCGAGGTTGAGGCTAGGGGATGAACACAGTCTTGGTTAACAGCCGTCGGAACCAGTAGAAGTGCCAGGTTTGTTGATATCAACAGTTCTTTTCTTGGTCACCATCTGGTAGGTTTTGTCACTCCAGTCCTGTGTCATGTAATGGAGTTTAGAGAGGTAACCCAATGAAAAGACACACAGGCGGGTTAGGAAACAAGACCATAACTTCATAAACCTGAAGGTGGCGCTAAGACTAGAGAAGAGGGACATTTGCTCGAACAAAAGAAACTTGTGGAAATAAGCAAGTCCAACAACGTTACATCCTGAAAACCAGGAAGTTAGCAAAAAATCCAAGGAAAATGTAAAGGAAACTAAAAACACAAGTATACAGAAACATACAGACACAAACGGCTAAGGGTATCGCCAAGTTCCACCCCCAACAAGTTTTACTCTTTCTGTAGCCTGTAGGCTTAATTCAGCTCCACTATTCCAGTTGATGCCATTTATTTCTCTTTCTATTCTTTATCTATAAACAGCAGTACTACAGATCCTGGCTGCTTTCAGTGTTGTCAAAATCAAAATCGCTGTTCTCTGCCATTAGATTAAAACCCACGATTTGGGTTGTCTCACTTTTTGGCCAGTCTTCCATGTAATTCCAAACACTGCAAACAAACTAGAGTTATGAGTTTCATAAGACTGTATGAAAATAAAATTGGGGGTAAACTGGTGAAATTCTGTGTTTTTAGCCTGTTAACAGGTGATTGAGTCAACAGGCAGAGGTCTGATTATAAAGCTTATTCAGCTGTAACAAAATAACAGTTTCAGTGAATATTTACTGCACATCTTCAGCTGAAACCGCATCAACATGGGCTCCTTTTAGAATGACACTTGAACCCTTAGCATTTTAACAGGTATTTGAGTACTGCCTAACGATGTGAGAAACCACAAATTAGTGCTGAATATTAGACAATATTATTGATATAGTTTGACCTCAGCGGTTTGCGCTCGTAAACATGTCATGGTGATGGAAACTAAACTGGGTAAAATGTCAACAATGCAGTTAGAATGGAGCAAATTAGACAAAACCCTGCATTTGTAGAGTCCTCCTCCATCAGAGTTCATATGTGTCACAGGTCTCCAGAAAGGATAAAGCTGTCAATAGTCAGTCATAGCTCCAGTGGAGGTGTTTAGAAACTGTTTTAGAAAAAATTATTTATTTATTTATTTTTTGCAAAGAGAATTTAGAGAAGAGGCACCATCCAAAAAGCAAATGACTTGCCTTGAACACTGATCCCTGGTTAGATTCATTAGACGACTACAGTTTAAAAAGTCCAAAGAGTTGTGCTGACAGATTTCTTTCTTTGTCACAGCAGCTTTTTCTTTATCGTGTAGGAAAACAGTTTAATATAGAACTTCTTTACACTGACAGAAAGGGGGACTCTCACTGGTCCAGCCCGCGATGTAAAATGAGTTTGACACCGCTGCTCTAAACCCTGTGACTACTGCTGACTGCTGTGGTCTTAAAGGTTGAGAAAAAAATCAGTGAAATATTGACCTCAGATGAGCTCAGTGCGACTGATAGACTAGTCCTCCAATCAGCTGCGGTTTAACTATCAAGATTGATCTCTTTAAAGGGCCCTGAGGAGTTCTTTATTCAGTGATTATTGGTCCTGTGGGAATCATGTGGATCTCATCCACATGGTCAAACCTCCAATCAAAGGATTAAACCTGCTGCAGCCTTTAATCATCACTTTCTTATCCCCAAGCCGAATCAAGTCCCAGTGGAGCTGAACAGCTTTATAGGAGCACTTGACCTACATGTCCTGTAACAGCGAGAAATAAAACCCATCTACAGGGTGTCCGGTAAAGAGGATAATATTCCACGATGAAAAAAACGATCGAGAGCATAATACTTAGGTGGTAGCAGCAAAGGGAAATGGCATTTTGTTTGTAAAAGATGCATCGATTATGGACAGAAATGAGGGATTCTGACTCATTGCTAAGACGTCTCTTTGCAGTAAAACACTTGAAATGTCATCAGTAATTTCTGTGTCTCACAGCTGGAGTGACCCAGTGGTTCAGTTCGCAGTAGCTGGAGTGTTGTTTTCTCCTCGATGCCGACTCTCATGAACAACAAAATGCAGAAAAAGACACTTTGACTATTAAACTGTGTGGGCGTCTCCAGCAATGATGGAGAAGAGGGAGAGAAAAACACAGACAGAAAATAAGAGTGCAGTTTGTGCAATAGTGCTGAGAGGCTGTTTGTAGAGGGTCTGCAGGGCAATCAATTTGATTAAGGAGACAGGAGGGAGGGGTGGGGGGGTCTCAGTGGTAGAGATAAGAGCAAGGGAAAGAAAGGCTGCATTTATACCACTTATCAAAATGCTGATATACAGACATGCTGTGTGAATACTGATCAGTCTGATTGTTGTGCTTTGCATCTGTGTGCTCACTTGTGCAGCTTCATCTGCAACATCTCACCATTGCAGCTACTACAAGGAGATGGCGGGACGCAGAGAAACTGTAATTAAGAACAAATGTGTCTCCAAAAAAATTACATCCCCATACAGTCACAGTGCATTCTCAGTTATTTTAGAGGGAAGTGTATTTTCTCCCAGATTACATTTGCTTGGGTTCTATTACAACTATGTCCCACAAGACAGTCAAAATCTGCCATTCCACTAATCCCATCACTACTTGTAATTGTCAGGTATGTTGTTGGAGACATAATCTTTTTACTTTATAATCATGATAATGAACTTAAGCTGTATGAGCAAGTAAATTTAGCGGTCAGAAGTCATCTGAATTATTCCTACATGTTGAGCAAGCTTCAGGGAAAATAACCTGTTGGCAGGATCAGGTCATGGGCTTTTAGAAATTCTGAGCAACAGCCTGAGACGCTTTGTTTCTAATGTTCACGGGGGCACATATACACATGTGGGTGCTACTAATGGTTTCACAATACACCAAAGATCAAGTGGTTGAAAAATATAAATGTGCTGGCAAAGAAAAGGATGAAGAAGACTGGACATTATTAAACAAGTTCCACGTTCACGTTGGGAAAATTACATATTTTCAGTAAATACAACCTTTAGTAATTCAGTCTAAATGTTACAAAGCTCAATTTTTAAAGTTTGTAAAGTGATGAGTAGCGATACTCAGCCAGAGGGCTTGAAACTATGCTCAGACCACCCCTCACACTGTGGGCCAGTCCAGAATAGAATAATCCTTTAATTGTCCCACAAGGGGAAATTTGGTTGTAACAGCAGCCAGAAAGACACATATACAAACAAACAGGACACAGAACAGAAACATACACAATTTTTTTTTCTTACATATTTACATGAAGGACAATGGTTACTATAAACAGAGTACTGTAGAGTTATTAAATAAACCAGGTTGTAGTGCGAATCGGTTGATTAAATTTTTGCAGTCACAGCGCAGATGTAAACATCTATGATTGTTGGGAGCAGTCTTGATTGTACAGTCTGACAGCTGCAGGGAGGAAGGACCTGCGGAAACGCTCCTTCATGCATCTAGGATGCAGCAGTCTGTCACTGAAGGAGCTCTGCAGTTCAGCAACATTTCCATGCATGGGGTGGGAGACTCTGTCCATCAGAGATGTTATTTTGGCCAGAGTCCTTCTGTCTCCCACCACCTGCACTGGGTCCAGGGTGCATCCCAGAACAGAGCTGGCCTTCCTGATGAGTTTATCCAACCTCTTCCTCTCAGCTGCCGATAAACCGCTGCTCCAACATACAACACTGTAAAAAATGACAGATGCCACCACAGAGTCATAGAAGGTCTTTAAAAGCGCTCCCTGTACTCCAAATGACCTCAGCCGCCTCAGCAGGTAGAGTCTGCTCTGACCCTTCCTGTAAAGAGCATCAGTGTTGTGGCTCCAGTCCAGTTTATTATTCAGGTGAACACCCAGGTACCTATAAGAGTCCACTATCTCAATGTCCACTCCCTGGATGTTCACCGGTGTCAGTGTGGTGGGTCTGCGTCTCCGGAAGTCCACCACCAACTCCTTGGTTTTCCCGGCGTTGATCAGCAGGTGGTTCTGCTGACACCAGTCAACAAAGTCCAGAGTCCACTGTCTGTACTCTGAGTCGTCCTCACCTGTGATGAGGCCGACTATGGCAGAGTCGTCAGAGAACTTCTGTAGGTGGCAGCGTGGGGAGATGATGGAGAAGTCTGCAGTGTAGAGGGTGAAGAGGAACGGTGCCAGCACAGTTCCCTGTGGAGCCCCCGTACTGCAGACCAGTGTATCAGAGACACAGCCCTGTGTGTTCACATACTGTGGGCGTTCTGTGAGGTAGTCCAGTATCCACTGGGACATGTGGTGGTCCACTCCCGATAGCTCCAGCTTGTCCCTCAGAAGTCGTGGCTGGATGGTGTTGAAAGCACTGGAGAAATCAAAGAACATGATCCTCACAGTGCTTCCAGGCTTCTCCAGGTGAGTCAGAGCTCGGTGCAGGAGGTAGATGATGGCGTCCTCCACCCCAATGCCAGGCTGGTAAGAAAACTGCAGCGGATCCAATGAAGACCTCACCAGGGGGCGCAGATGGTTTAGAACCAACCTCTCGAGAGTCTTCATCAGATGGGATGTCAGGGCTACCGGCCTGTAGCTGCTGAGGTCCTTGGGATGGGAGGTCTTTGGTACCGGTACCACACAGGAGGTCTTCCACAGCTGTGGTACTTTCCCCAGTGACAGGCTCAGGTTGAACAGATAACCTAGGATGCCACACAGTTCATCTGCGCAGCATCTCAGGAGCCGGGAGCTGATGCCATCTGGACCTGCAGCCTTCTGCACCTTGATCTTGCGAAGCTCGTTCCTCACTTGAAGTGCTGAAAGAGTGGATTTAGGGGGAGGGGGGTGTATGTTGGAGTCCACAGAAGCCGGGGGTGGGTGTAATGACTGGGAGCTGGGAGGTGTGAAGCTGAGAGGTGTGAAGTCCTGAGATGAAGGAGATTGCAGCAGGGGGTGCGATGCTGTGGGAGGGGTGGGTGGTTGATCAAACCTATTAAAATATTTATTTAGGTCATTCACCCACCCCAAGTCTCCTGCAGCCTGGGGGGTTGGTTTTTGTCCTGAGATTGTCTTCAGGCTGTTCCAAACCCCTCTGATGTTGTCCTGTTGCAGCTGCTCTTCCATCTTCCTCCTGTAGTTTTCCTTCCCTTGCCTTATCTTCTATTTCAGCTTCTTCTGAACAGCTCTCAGCTCCTGGCGTCCGTTCTTCGTACCTCGCTAAGTAAGTTAGCCGGATTTGAATGTTGACGATTTCGCGTGATCTTGGATCGTTCGGTTCTCCGAAGCTCATCCGGGACTTGCTGTCATAGCAACAGATCCGTAAGCGTAAACCTGCTTGGGAGCAGGCTTACTTTATGTAAACAGGATTAGATCGCGGCCACTCAGGTATGTCCGCTTCATTTATACGAAAGCAACAGCGATATTTCGCCATTGTTTTTCCATAAATAAATATTATCAATGTAACTAAAGAATGCAGTATTTGATTCTTTTATTGATTTCATACAGATACATACAGGTCATTTCCCAAAGGGAAATGTACTATTAATCATTCTATTACATGTATTTGATTATTTCAGATGTAATTCATATTTTAGAGTAGTAATAGTAAAACACTTCGTGTAATCAAGATGAGAGACCACGGCTATAAAAGCGAAGGTGGATTTGGGAAGTCTGTCGCAGCCATGTCCTGTCCGTTTGTACGCGAGCAACCCATTGCAGAAGGTGCAAGATTGATAAGGAGAGTTTTCAGAATTCAGCGGATATTGCGGGATAGACAGGATCCTTTAGCTCAGCGCGACAGTGTGCTCATAGAGAGATATCGATTCTCCCGTCAGGGTATTATCTATCCATCTATCCATCTATCCATCCAACTTACTGTGTATGCTTCAGTCACCCCTTGCATGGGAACAGGTAAAAGTGATGGAGTGTTATGTAAAACTACACACAAAAAAACCCCACAATGTCAATAAATGTCACAGTACAAAAAGTCGGGGTGTGACGAGGGGGTGCAGGACCACCACCTGTCTTTATTTGCTCTAAACAAACAGATTATTTCAGGGTCTCTTTTCAAGAGACTAAAAGCAATATAAGTGATAAATATTACCATTCTGTAGAATATTCTTATATTTCACTTTTACTTGTTCCCATGTTCTAGTGGGTCCTGTTGTGGCTCTAATGTGAAAGAGGATATAATGTAATATAATAAATTACTTACGAGTTTAATTTGCCAGCAACTTTCTGCCAGCCCTCTCTCCTTGCGTTTGCAGCCTTTGCAGTGTTCCCTTGCGTTTGAAGCGAGATCGATCAACTGTAGACCAGACAACAAACGACGGAGGCCCAGAAAAGTACAATCAAACGATGAGTTTATTGACAACGGAGAACAACCATCAGCATATGGCTTATTTGCTCTGACAAAAATACACTGAGTTCTGGTTTTATAGCATAGAGGATCACACCCCCACATACACGTCAATACAGGTCAAAAATACATTATGTCCAGTCATTGTTTACAGACAAGGGTACATCTTGTACATCTCTAATAACTATAAACAGACATATAACTTCTCTCTTTGATAACACCTTCCTTTTAAGGTAATAACTTCAAGCTTCAGGGCCTCTAAGGGCTAATAATGGACCCTCGTCCTCAATCACTAAGTAGACTGAATTGGCGCAGGTCTCAAATAAGAAGCAGAAGACACTTGGGCCTTCGCTCAGGCCTGCTACTAGATTTATGTGTATTGTAAGCATGCATGCAATTAACCTGCTATGTTCTCATCTTCCCTCACCATGTATCACCTGGACACTCTCACCAGTGAAGCTTAAAACTCTCTTGGATAGAACATCAACTCTAAACAAGCACAGTTATGCATTGTGTATAGAATGAACTCAACCTGTGAATAGAATGAATGTGATGACAAACATATTCAATGCAATATGAACCCTGTAAACAATATTACTGATAAAATAATACTGTAGAACATGTTATTAATGCATTTATCATAAGGCAGAGTATATGGCAGCAATAAAAGAATCTCTAAATCCCAACACGTTTTAATTAAACTCTGAAACTCCTGAAATCCCTCAATCAAGAGTTCTTGCTCTGCTGCCGAAAAATACTGAGCGCGCTCCTTCGACATCTTCGCCGACCAATCAAAGGTTGCCGATCAATGTTTCTACTATCGATGCGTAGCCCCTTTTAAGCCACCCAGTGATCTCAGATTACTTCATCCAGCTATACTAATCATCAACAACAGGTGTGTTCGGAGAACCGGATTAGCGAGCTCAAGGTTAGCGCGATGATTTGATCTAAGATAAGATAAGATAACCTTTATTAGTCCCACACGTGGGAAATTTGTTTTGTCACAGCAGGAAGTGGACAGTGCAAAAGTTGTGAAGGAAAAATTAGAATAAAATAAAATAAGAATAAATACAGTACACAACTGTACAGAGTAGAATAAAATAGAATAAAATATACAATGAGATAAAAATAGAGTACAAATGCTATATACAACTGAGTAAAAATACAACGATGCCAGAAAAGATTATTGCACATTAGTGTTATTGCACATGTGTGGATGTGTGTGTTTGATCAGTTAAAGTCTTTGTTGTGGAGTCTGACAGCAGTGGGGAGGAAAGACCTGCGAAATCTCTCCGTCCCACACCGTGGGTGCCGCAGTCTCCCACTGAAGGAGCTGCTCAGTGCTGTCACAGTCTCCTGCATGGGGTGGGAGATGTTGTCCAACAGGGATGACAGCTTAGCCACCATTCTCCTGTCACTCACCAAATCCACTGGGTCCAGAGGGCATCCTAGAACAGAGCTGTCCCTGCGGATCAGCCTGTTCAGTCTCTTCCTGTCCCCGGCGGAGATGTTGCCGCCCCAGCAGACCACACCGTAAAAGATGGCTGAGGCCACCACAGAGTCATAGAAGGTCTTCAGGAGTGGGCCCTCCACTCCAAACGACCTGAGTCTCCGCAGCAGGTACAGCCTGCTCTGCCCTTTCCTGTAGAGGGCGTCTGAGTTATGAGTCCAGTCCAGTTTGTTGTTCAGATGAACACCAAGGTACCTGTAGCTGTCCACAGCCTGAATGCCCATACCTTGGATGTTCAGTGGTTGCAGTGGAGGATGTTTGTGCCTGTGGAAGTCTACCACCAGCTCCTTGGTTTTACTGGCATTGATCTGGAGGTAGTTCAGCTGGCACCAGTCCACAAAGTCTTGAGTCAGTCCTCTGTACTCCTTGTCGTCCCCATCAGTGATGAGGCCGACTATTGCAGAGTCATCAGAGAACTTCTGCAGGAAGCACTGGGTGGAGTTGTGGGAGAAGTCTGCAGTGTAGATGGTGAAGAGGAACGGAGCCAGAACCGTTCCCTGTGGGGCCCCCGTACTGCAGACGATCCTGTCCGACACACAGCCCTGAGTCCTCACATACTGTGGTCGGTCAGTGAGGTAGTCCAAAATCCAGGTAGTGAGGTGATGGTCCACTCCAGAGTTCTCCAGCTTGTCCTTCAGAACCGAGGGAAGAATGGTGTTGAAGGCACTGGAGAAATCAAAGAACATGATTCTCACAGTGCTCCCAGTGGTCTCCAGGTGAGCGAGGGAACGATGTAGGAGGTGAATTACGGCATCATCCACTCCAATGCCGCTCCAATGCTTGGATGTAGTAAGCGAGGTACGAAGAACGGACCCCTGTTTGTCTCCAGATCTAAACACTCTCTTCTTCTCCTTGAGGAGAGCCTTAATTTCAGGATTTATCCATGGCTTGTTGTTGGAGAAACACCGTACCTTTTTGATGGGTACGGTGTTGTCCACACAGAAGTTCATGTAATCCGTAATGCAGTCTGTGATGCTGTTGAGGTCATCCTCCAGGGGGCTGCAGAGGTCGTCCCACACAGTAGAACGGAAACAGTCCCTCAGGGCCTCTTCAGTCTCTGCCGACCATTTCCTTACTGTGCGTTTCACAACTGGTTCTCTGCGTACTAGAGGTTTATACACAGGCTGGAGATGAACCAGGTTGTGATCTGAGCCCCTCAGGGGAGGGAGAGGTGATGAGCTCTATGCCTCCTTGGTGTTGGCATACAATAAGTCCAATGTTTTATTGTCTCTGGTGTGGCAGGTGACATACTGGGTGAAGGTGGGGAGAGTGGAGGACAGGGAGTCCCCAGAGATCAGGAAAAGGGCCTGAGGGTGCTGCTGGTTACGTGTGAGTCGGGAGTTAGCGCAGTTAGCCACGACTCTGTGAAGCACATCAGGCTGCACTCCCTGTAGCTCCTCTGATGTTGGGTAAGAGCTGCCAGCTCGTCTACTTTATTGGGGAGAGATCGCACATCCCCCATAATAATAGATGGAATCACTGGCCGGTACCTCCTAACTTTACTGCGACGCCCGATCCCGGCCCGAGTACTGCGTCTCTTCCTCCTCACCTCGCGGGGGATGTTGGCTTGCTCAGCGGTAGGCAGGGCAGCGGAGGTCCCGAGGGCTAACAGCTGATCCCTGCTGTAAACAATGGGAGGTCGGACCTCCACGTGCTCTCCGGACACAGATTAAAAAAATGTAATAAAGAACACGATTGTTCATAAAATTCTGAGCTCCACTGTGGGGGACAGCAGTCCACAATAGAAAAACAAAAACAAGAAACACAAGAACAACAAAGAAACATATATTAAAGAGAAAAAAGGACTCGGTCAGGTCGGAGCTGCTGATACTGGCTGCCAGCTCGAAGCTCAGATCTTCTCCAGGAGTTCACTTTCAGAACAGTTACTACACGTGGAGGTGAGCACAAATGTAACTTGTTGCTACCACTCCACTTCCTACATAAGCTTTTCCTCACCAGTACCTGTCCCAGCAGGTGGGCCTATAGGGTGGAAGATCCAAGTCATTTATTGAAGTTGTGCCCGCGCCGCATAAATCCAGGGATGTCCAACTGACATTAACCTGCAGGTTCCCGTCTTGGGTCGGTTTTTGTTTTGAGGTTTTTACATCGCTGTTACTCTGGCCCACCAACCTACGGTGGCAGTTTGTCAGGAAGTGCATGGGAACACAAGACACAGCAAGAGGTGTTCTCAGTTACTTAATGACTGAAATGGATAACACACCTTCAACGGTGTTAGAAGGTACAGCAGGCCATCCACTGTTTATAACCATGACAATAATTACGTGACTAAGTGATTCAATAGGCTGATATTTTGGGCTTGTTGCCACAAGGCTGACTTGTTTGCAGATAGATTAAACTGAGGTTGGTCAAGTTTTGAGCTACCTGTATACTTTTGGGTAAGTGACATTGGAGTCAATTACATGATTCTGGTTGCATATATGTCATCCAGGGAAGGACAGATTTTGTTTTGAAGTTGTTTTGCTTTGCATGTTTGCTGTGTTTTGCTGTGTTTCAATGTGGAGTGTTTGTATTTATTTTTTCTGTTGCATGTTTTGGTTATATCTGTTAATTTGTCCTGGAGAGACTCCGCCCCTTCCTGTTTACTAATTTGACACACCTGAGAGGTGACAGCCGGTGGTGATTTAGAGAGAGTGCTCGGGGACGCAGCAGGATGGCGTTGGTGCAGGGTGGTGTGCAGTACGTGGCGAGGGCATACGACGGCCAGCGAGCGGAGAGGCAGAGGGAGCGGTGCTGCTGCGGGAATAGCTGGAGGCCAGAGGACGCTATGGTGGGGGATTAGTTGGCAGCGGGACAGCGCCCTACCTCCCACGGCGAGAACATAGTATTGGTGTGCTACAGAAAAGCGGCAGGCAGAGTTAGGAGCTCTGCCTATCCGGGGTAAGTCTTGCAACTTATCATACTGCAATAAACCGAGCCACTGGAAAGAACAGTGACTGTCGCTGCCCCTCTCTTTCCAGCACCTCTGAGCGGAGAGACTGACAGGACGGGTGAGGATGCCGCCGGGTTTTCCTTGCCCCGCTCCGATTGGCTGGATTTTGACTTTTAGTGACTTTTGTGCGTGGCGGACGCCACTGGACTTTTAATGTTTGTTTTATTGATTTTTATTGTGTGTTCTCCCTGGTTTTTATATCGTTCTATTCCCTTGGCTGCTCCACTGCTCCGTCCGGGTTTTTTTGGAGGGTTTCCCTCCTTAGAATAACACCTGTTATCCACCATTACATATACTACAAGGTTCATCCTCTTCAGAGATTGCATAAACATCTGGTTAACTGCCCCACTAGTATTAAACATGGGATCATTCATGACATTAGGTTTAAATCGCTTCATGGGGAGAGTCACAGATCCATCGAACTAAACTACTTTCCGGAGATTTCTGACTATATTCCAAAAAATACAGAGGAATAATACAGTAATAGCAATTTCATAATAATAGGTGTTCGGTGTAGTGTTCTCCCGTTAGCTGAGAGCCAGTTAGTAATGGTGGAAACCCTCCTGATTCAGGCTGTAGGTTTGTTTTGGTCAAGCATCCTCTTTTCCTCTGGCTCCAACACTCCATTATTAATTTGTCCCTGCATAAATTCACTGAAACAAATTCCTATGATTTTTCCCACACATCCCCCCCAGCAGACACAAACAAAAAATAAACAATGAGTCACCAGGCGTTTCCCCTGTTTGGGTTGGCTCAGGTTAAAAATACCTCTGGACATGGAGGCAAAAATGGTAGAGAAATTCACATAGAGATCATGAAGAATTCAAGTGCTTAAACAGAATTTTAGTGAAAAATTAGTGAGGGAAAAAAAGTGTTTTGGTGGGAACTGTACATCAGCTGAAATATAGCTGGGGATTTTTTTCCTGACCAAAGGAACCGGACATCTGTGATGACTCAGTGAGGACAGGGTCCAAAACAGCCAAAACTAAAAATCCTCCCTTAGTTATGCTGCAATAGACGAAGGCTGCCAGGGATTCCCATGATGCATTGAGATTTTCTTCTTCAGTCACCTTTCTCACTCACTATGTGTTAATAGACCTCTCTGCATCGAATCATATCTGTTATTGATCTCTGTCTCTCTTCCACAGCATGTCTTTATCCTGTCTTCCTTCTCTCACCCCAACCGGTCGCAGCAGATGGCCCCGCCCTCCCTGAGCCTGGTTCTGCCGGAGGTTTCTTCCTGTTAAAAGGGAGTTTTTCCTTCCCACTGTCGCCAAAGTGCTTGCTCATAGGGGGTCATATGATTGTTGGGTTTTTCTCTGTACCTATGAAGCGCCTTGAGGCGACTTTTGTTGTGATTTGGCGCTATATAAATAAAATTGAATTGAATTGAATTGAATTAAAAATCTCAGATCCAAAACTTAAAATTCAGACTGGCTGTATTTCCTGAGGATACCCAGGAAGAATAATCCCAGCTGCTGGTGTCCTTCTACAGAGCTGCTGCTGAGAGCATACTGACTTACTGTGCACACTGTGTGGTGCACAGGATGCTCAGCAGCAGACAGAAAGGGCTCTGCAGAATCACAAAGACTGCAGAAAAATCATCAGCTTTTCTTTTCTTCCCTCACAGACATTGTAAACAGCCGCATTCTCTCCAGAGCCCAACACATCAAAGACTGCTCTCACCCGGGTCACCATCTGTCTGAACTGTTGCCTTCTGGTAGACGTTACCCATCCATGAAATCCACAACTACCAGATTCACTAACAGTTTTTTCCTTTGCTCTAAATTCAACAAAGATAGACCCATAAACATTTTTATACTGTGCAGTTTGCACATTTGCACCTCTCACTCAATGAGGCTGCATGCATTTATGTATATTTTGTGAACTTTGGGAACTGTTTTTATATTTAATAAGCACCTACTATGAGTAGGGCCCCTTTCACCAGATTGCAAGTGCAATGAGAATAAAGGCTTTTTGATTCAGAAGTGGCCAGGTAGGAACAGGTGTCAAGGGAACGCCCAAATCCAGGAAGTGAAAATGACAGAATTTCAAGGAGACCAGATATTACAAAATAAAACAGAAAATGACTACAACATCTAGAAACGTAACCAACATTCAGCGCTAGAGCACCTTCTAAGCAAACAGACCTTTATCCAACATACCAATGCTCTCAAATCTCATCTGCAATCACACCTTAATAAGAAAACAAAGGGTTTTTTTTCCTTAGTTTGAAATAGTTTTATGTCCAGTAAAGAAACCTCAGTCTATTAACAAGCAAGACAACCACAACTATTTCACACCCAACATTTACCAGAGCAAACATGCAGAGATTACAGTAAAGCACCCTACTTTAATTTTCACCCTGGACATCATGCTGATATGTTGCAGCTAAGTATACGGTTTGCTAGGAGATTCAGGCATCCCCAGTGGACTTTCATTTTAGTCTCCTATTTTTTTATTTTGTACGCCAGACTTTTGAAAATAGAATTCTTTCATAGGGCAACATAACAGGAGCAACTTTCAACCTCTAATTTAACATGTTCCAGGATCCAAACCTGCTCGACCACATCGTCGGATGCTGCAGTGTTTGATTGCTTGAATGGCTTTCGGGTGTAGATACTGATTGTAGGTCAGGTGAAGACTGGGTGCCATGACGACACACACACACACACACACACACAGAGTACAAAATAAAGTGGGCACCATAAGAGACAACATGGAAAGGCAAAAAGGATCACACATAACCAACAACATATACCTGTCGTGATCTTCCTTTCCTGTTGTGAATTGGAGACTATGACAGGTAGGCCTATATATTGAGACCAAATTTGTGAACATGATTGAATAGAATAACTTGCACACAAAAAAAGCAAACTAACCTATGTAATTTGATTGATTGATTGATTGAATCTTCATTTTGAACATGTTGAAAAAGTACAAAAACATAGAATAAAAAGAGACAAATAAACAAAGCAAAACAAAAGGAAAACGAGCAACAGGAAGAAGCATAAGCTTATTTAATCCCACCCCCTTTCCACTATCTAGTAATCAATAGACTACAGAAATACCTCCTTGCAATTACATTATATATTATGTGTATCTTTTTTTATTATTATTAATTTTTTTATATATATATACATATGTTTCTACCTATCCATACATACTTATACACATTTTCAATAACCCCAGTAACACCTGAAAGGATACACAACCTACAGATATATTTACCCAACATACCCGTGCACCTGCACACACATGAAAATATTGGACAAGAACACCCTAACAAATCTCTGCCTCCTCCCTGTACCCTGTAAAAACCAAATCCTTAAACCACTTTTTAAACTGCACCATGCTCGGACATTGCTTCATATCTTTACTTAGTCTGTTCCACAGCTTCACTCCACACACAGAGATGCAAAAACTTTTTAATGTTGTACGGATACAAGGATGTTTTAAATTTAATTCCCCCCTCAAATTGTATCCCCGTTCCCTTTTAGAAAACAGTTTTAGAATATTGTCAGGAAGCAGGTTATTTATTGCTTTATACATAATTTGTGCAGTGAGAAAATGAACCAGATCTGTGAATTTTTGAATTTTTGATTTTAAGAATAGTGGATTTGTATGATCTCTGTAACCAGTTTTATGGATTATCCTTATGGCCCTTTTTTGTAATATTAAAGACTGATGATAGCAAACATTTGTAAGTATTGCCTCCGCACAGTAATGCAAATACGGTGCAATCAGGGAACAACAGAGAATGTGGAGTGATTTGTGGTCCAGAATGTGTTTTACTTTACTCAAGATTGAAACACTTCTTGAAATTTTGTTATTTATATGATTATCATCTATAATCACACCAAGAAACTTATGTTCAAGTACTCTTTCAATTTCCACACCATCTATATGAATCTGCACTTGTGCATTTCTAAGGGAATTCCCAAATAAGATTATTTTAGTTTGACTTAGATTTAACGATAGTTTGTTCCTGTTAAACCATTTTTTAATTTTGCACATTTCTGAAGTAACAGTATCCAGCAGTTCCTTTAGATTCCCCCCAGAACAAAAAATATTTGTGTCATCTGCAAATAATACTAATTTTAATATATCAGATGCCTTACAAATATCATTTATATAAATAATAAATAATTTTGGACCCAGTACAGAGCCTTGAGGAACACCACAAGCAATGTCCAAGCATGATGAGGAATGGACACCCAGCTTCACAAATTGTTTCCTGTCACTTAAATAATAATTTCATGATCTTGACCTGGTCACCTCTGCAAATCAGTTCTTTGTGTGAGAATGCAAAAGACAGTTCTATAAACCACATAATTTGTCATTATTTCTCCTTTGTAGCACAGCTGACACCTATTCCCCGTTCTATAAAATTACTGGTAAAACCAGGGTCCAGAGGTCAGGTTAACAGCCATGACCTCATGCCCTGTAAAAATATATTTAGGCATTAAAAATTGAATTTATCAGGTCCAAAGCTTTACAGAAAATTTCCTTAATGCACGGAGCATGAGGAGGCTGCACTCTGCATTGTCCGTATGACATCACTGCTTACATTTTACTTTGAAAGCAGAGCAGTTCCCCACATTGTGCTTTCTGTTGTTTAGCACTGTTCTTTAAAAAAAAAACTTAATAACATACAAATCAAGCAAAATAAAAACATTCTCCTTGTACTGTAATAATATACATTTTAAACCCCTGTGTTAGATTTGTATTGTTTATTGTCATTTATGCTTAGAAATATTTACTCATATATGCTTAGAAGTATATAATCATTTGTAGATTGAAAGAATGTCTCATCCTAGGAGGTCTGTAACAACTCTGTGTAGCATGAAGAGGGGAGTGCGTTCACTCCTCTTCAGAATGTTCTGGCATAGATCACACATCTCCTAGGAGAGGTCGTATCTTCTCTTGCTGATTTATGGTATAGCAAACACACGTATATCTGTTTGAGTCTAAGGGCCTTTTGTTTAGATGGACCGCTAGACTCCTGGCACCAGCTTTGGGGAGTCACACACACACACACACACACACACACATATATACTTACACAACGCACAGGCAAGGTACTCTTTGTGTGTATGTAGACGTCATATGTTAACGAACCTATGCATATTCATGTAACCTCAATAAAAGAGCAGTGTTACGGGAGAGCGGACGAGAGCAACTGGGGTCAAGCGAAGGAACGGCGTTTGTTCAGTTCTCTCCCGTGCACGTGAAACATAAAGAACTTTGCCTACTTCGTGTCTTGCTTGCTGTGTAATTACATTGTCTTCAACGTTCCAGCGAATAGGTTCAAGCTACAAACCTATCACCCTGCCTTTTAATATTTACCAGCTACGTTATTAATATGGAAAAACTATAAATGCCCTCTAAAAATGTTCTTATGTCCTACTGGCTAAAATATAACACTCACTGTCTTACACACTCACACAAACATCATGAAAAGATTCACCATGAGCCTCGTGAATGACCTTTTGCTGTGTCTGTTGCTAACTCCAGTCTGTAGTCTTGGTCTTGTCAGCAGGTTGCAGTGTTGCCTCCTTTGATTTTTGACTAGTGTGTCACCGAAACTGTTCAGGACCACTCTGATTGTAAAAACTCCACCTATGCATTACATTACATGAGTTGCACTGGTTCCCCGTCAACTTCAGTCCACTCTGAGATTCTGGTTTTGACTTTGACAGCTCTGCATGGCCAAGCACCAGCGTACATCACTTTTCCCCAGCAGGTCTCTGAGGTCTTGTGATCAGGGCCTGCTGACCACAAGACAAAGCCGAGGACTAGAGGAGACAGAGCTTTTGCCACAGTGGCTTCCAGACTGTGGGAAACTTTTTCTAATGATGTTTTACTTTTGTTGTGTTATTATTAATGCTGAAAAGATAAAGCTTCTTGGTACTAACATCATTTAAACAATACTGCAACATAATTAATGGTTCCATCTCAGACACTGTCTTGGCTTTTATCTTTACCTTTGTGATGGTCTCTGTCCACTGGGCATTTACATATGTTTCCCTCACTGTTTCACCTTCATCATAAAGCTTTGATAAAAAATATTGTTTGTACTCCAGTTAAAATGTTAGCCTAGCAGTACATGTGTACATCATTAAATGTTAGCTAGGCCAACTTTACTAAACATTCAAAGCTTCTCTGGGATCTAGTTTTTCATCTTTGTTTATGCTCAAAGTTATAGTTATCTGTGTTTTATTTATGTTTTTTTACTTTCATTTGATTTTTTTATACATCTGACAAAACATGGATGTCAACTAGCTAACTGCTAACTTCTGCTCCTCTTTGTAAAGGCTGGGAGCTTTGGAGTGTTTTTGACTCTCAGTGCTTTTTCTTTTTTGCTTGTGGGACCTGAAGGGACCCTGAATTTGCCAGTTATTTTACAAGTAGAGGATTTAACTACTCTGTTTTACTTTATTCTGGTTTGTTAGTCTGATTAGGTCCTAACAAATTTGCAGAGCACATTCAGGCTTCTAGACTATAAGCCATAAAGACTGAGCTCAAACACACAGTGTTCAATTCAGTTCACTGTGAGTATCTACTCACCTAATCAACAGGCGGCCTTGAATTTGGCTTATTACAGTTATATTACCCTCCGGATAAATGCTTTAGATTGTAGCTTAAGAAGTAAAATAAGTAAGCAAGTAAATGAAATGTTATTTCTATAGCACTTTTCAAGATGAGGATCACAAAGTGCTTCATAACAAAATAACAGAGCATTAAAAAAAACGTTAAATAACAACTCTGCTCCGTTTAAGGAACGAGTAAGTCATCGGCAAGTCCTTTTGTTTCTTCCAGTGTCTCTAATTAAGCCAACAGCCTCATGTGTTCAAATCCTGGATGCTTGTAGGTACTTCCTGCTTTTGGGAAACTTGGCTGAGATCATTTAGTAACACTACAAAGTGCATGCTGGTGATGCCACAGCGTTTATGTAATTCCTTCTCTGTTGAGCGAACTGTCATCATTGTGCTGAACAACACACACATCCAGCCACCCTTCGGTGGCTTCACCACATTTGTTTCCACAGCATGGCTCTGAGTACACACACACTTGTGTGTGAGCCTGTGGAAACCATTTGGGCCTTTCTGGGCAGTTTCGTTGTTCACATCTGCCACTAAATCATAAATTGTTGCCATGGCTTTGCAGGACCACTTGGCAAAGACAACCTGGACCTGGACCAGTTTTTACCTTTTCTCCGTGTTTTCGGTGTGCAGTCATGCATGTCTGTGTGGATAAGCTATAGTGTATTTTCAGTGCCTGTTTACATCATTTTATGGTGACTGTTTGGCTGTAATATGGTCCTGTGCATGACTATGCTGATTTCTGCAGCTATGTGACTGATTGACAGTGCTGTATTCCCAGCGTGCACCCCGAGGTGGCACCTAAATGTTGAATAATGCATACTGTCAGCATCTGCCAAAAACTGGAATGGTGTTTATCACAGGTTTAGTTACCAGTCAACACTCAGACATTTTGTAGACATATAAGCAATACATTATTTTTGATATGCTGTAGTTTGCTCCCATTGTGATGAGGCTCCTTCTGCATATTAGCAGCAAATTCTCCTGCCTGTGCAGGATTTTTGTGTTTGACTTCCTGCACCAGCAGAAACATTTCAAAACTGAAGCACCGCATGAAGTTCCTGTCAATCATCAACACCCTACGAAGTCTACTAAAGAAGAAACGCTGGAGTTAAGTAGCTTGACTTTTTATATAATCTTACCCGGTGTGGTTTCAATTCACAACTATACACGATGTGCTGTGTATGTGCTCATATCAAATATGTACTTGAAATTACTGTAATAATATCTTTTACTTACGAGCAAAAAACCTCAAAGTCAAAGCTCAGACAGTCAGTGGCAGTGTTTTTGTATTTGACCATGCAGATGTGCGAGCATAATCCCTTTTTCTACCTGTAGCAGCTGCCTGTGCATGGTAAATATAAGGAAAAAGCTATTTTAAAACATGTTAAATGGCTGCCTCTGTCCAACCTGTGCAGCTGTAGAGTCGGGAAGGCAAAGGCACTCTCTCCTATTGAAACCAAGCTTTGCGGTTTGGCAGAAACCTTTCGAATCATGCAGTACTAAGACTCAGGTGTGAACTGAGCTGATTAACCAGTGCTCATGTTTTCTGTCACTTTTTATGATTTGCATTCTTTTGTTTGATCATGTAAAGGACTCATAGGTGATTCGAGGGTTTTTCAGTGCTGACTGGCTCGTATCAAATACAAGCAGGCGCTGCAGACATTCATTGCAGCTCATGCAGTGAGAGTATGTAAGCTAAAGTTGTGGAAATCATGTGGCTGTCTGCAGCTGCTCATTTACTTAAACAGTTATATATTATGCTGATATCCAAATAAACATGATGTCATGATGCAGTTTCACAAGAAATCTGAAGAAATGCAGACTCGGACATGTAAAGCTGACAATATTTGCAGCTACACTCTTGTAAGTACAAGTATAGGATCCAAAACATGAGCAGAAACTGCTGTCGCTCCATCCTTCACTCTTTTTGAGTTAGATAAAAATGTCAGACAAGCTTGAAACATGAATAGTGTTACCCTAATCCAAATTTAAATGTTGGTGTAATGAGGGTAATTTGTTTCTTTCCTGGGCACAATGAAAAACATTCATTGTGTTGTTATGTCTGCTCTGCAGCACAGTATCAGACATTACGAATTTAGTGCGATAGAGGACCAAATAGCATCTTTTATGGGGTCTATCAGCCTGTAGTCAAACCTTTTATTGCAGCCCGAATGGCCTCATTAACCTTGGCCTGCCCAGGCACTCGATATTAAGACAGAAATTTAATGAACTGTCAAACATTATGGGAGGATACGGCGCAGCTTCACAGAGAATGTGTGTGAGAGAGAGATATATGTATGTATATCCATCACTGAGCTTGTTAAGATAAAGCACTGAGTTTACACCTGCATGCATCTACCTGCAGTTTCTGTGTGCAGTGTATTATGGTCTGCCAATGAGCTGATATCAAAAGGATGAACAGCATCCCATAAAACCATCCTTCCATCATTTTCCTCGGATCCTGTTCTCTTCCGTTTCTTTCCCCTTCTTTTTCTCTCACTTCTCAGATTTTTATTTGTCCTTTCTTGCCTAATTTTGGTAAAGTGTGCTAAATCTCCCATCTCTTTTTCCCATTCAGTGAATTATTGTAGCAAAAAGGTTAAATAGGATTTCACATAATCACACAATCATTCCATGAGAGTTCATTTCAAGAGAGGCCAGCGTGCAGGTTATTAGCATATGCAGTTTTAAATCAGACTAAAACACGAGGATTCACAATTCTGTTTTGCATGCAGTACAAACGAAACCAAATTATTTTTAAATGCCAATTTCCTTTTCATCAGTTTTGCTAAAGGCAAGTGTCTAGTGTTAAGAGATGTAGCAGTAATTGATTTATATACTTAGATCTACCAGCAGAAGCTGCTGTTAGTATAGAGGTGAGGTGCTGCTGAGGATTTGGCTAATGGCCTGGTGCACACAGGCAACTTGTTGAATTGGGAGTAACGAGAAGCATCTTGTTATTGGACTTTGGCTATTGGCATTCTCCACCACTGGAAAAAGACACTAATGCTGTCCTGCTGCATATTTAAGTTGGGGTTGCCCCGGGGATGCTGGCCGCTGTTAAATTCACAGCCTGACCTGAGCTGTACACTGCAGAATTTAACTGCCTTATTATGCTCTGCCTTCACTTTGCTTTTGGCTTCGAGTGGGAGACGTGATCCATGTGATCTTTGCAAAATGATGATCTGTTAGTTTGACCAATATTTACAATGTTTTTACCCTCAGAGGTTTTGTATTGAAGCGGTGTCTTTAAGTCTCACACCAGTTAATGCAGCAGAGTCTAGAGTTATCAGTTCATAGCAGACTGGGTCCAGTTCTGCTTGTTACTGCGTTTTCTAATGCTTTGTGCTTCATAGAGCTCTAACTGAAATTATCTATAAAGACTTCATACATGCCTCTATAACAGAAAACTGACTGTTCGGGGGTCTGTACTGTGCATCGACTTCTATATACGCAGCATACTACAGGCAGGAGCGTGATATATTTTTACAAACAAAGAGCAAACTTGAAAGAAAAATCATAGAAAAATATAAATATGTTAAACACCAGCAAAGTTGCTGTGTGTGAGTGAGACAGCAAAATAGTATGCATAATATTAAAAAGCCTGCATTAATGTTTGTGTGCTTTAAATGCTGTGGTGATTAAGACTGGAAAAGCACCAAATAAATCTGATTAATTTAAAGCCAGGAAAGAAGGCTTGTGAAGAATGCTTGCAGATTTATGTGCATCACGACCCGATTATTGATGTTTTTAAAGATCTGGCTACAATGACAAGCATGCGTTCCTTCATATTTCTGTGTAGTTATATGCAGCTTTAATTCAATTTTAAGCTAATTCTCACAATCTGAGAGCAAGCAGTGAACAAATACAAAAGAATAACCCAAACCAGTATACAGGCTGGCTTGCACATTTTATATGAGGTCATAAAGTACAAGGCTTAGGTTTCCTGTTTTAAGATCATATATCAGGGTTTTTAGAACAATAAAATTCCCTGCAGTCAACAGAAAGAAGCCTAAAGATGATGCAGAGAATCGATATTTCTCATTGGTACTCATGAGGGAAAGACAAAGACTTTTGATGGAGTCTATAACTTTAGATCCTCTTACCATCTTCACACTGAGGTCTGAGGCAGCGGTCCCCAACCTTTTTTGCGCCACAGTTTATGTCCGACAATAATTTCACGGACTGGCCTTTAAGGTGTTGTGGATACCAGTCCATGGCCCGGGGGTTGGGGACCGCTGGTCTGAGGGATCTGCCAGGAACTGGTGACGCTATTTTCCATGGATCAGTCAGTAAACTGTGTGTGTGCGCGCGTGTGTGTGAGTGTGAGTGTGTGACATCAGTTACAGGTTTTACCCATATTGTCTACAAACACTATACAAAGAACAGTCTTGTGCTTCCTTTGTGTTCAGAGTAATCTGTCTGATCTTCTCAGGTTCATGTTCCAAAGTAACAGATCTCAGCGATTACCTGCTCTGATAGAAAAGATGACCTAATTTCCAAAAATAAACCCCCAGTTGGTAAAACCTCACATTTCTTTTAAACTTGTTTAATGATAACGAACCACTGAAGACATTTCTTTCATTCGCTTTTTGCAGCACTTTACAAAAAGAAAACACGAACGTTGTGTGCTGTAGTTAGGAAATATGACATCACAATGCAGACAAATATGCTTGTGCCACCTCTGCTGGAATATTTAACCACCAATTTAATACAGTTCACTTGTATTTAAATAGAAGCAAATCACAACATCAGTGCTTTATAATGTAAAGTACAGACTTTACAACAATGCAGAGAGAACTCCAACAATCATGCTGGCTAACGGATGAACCTGTCACCCTTACCATCAATAACTCACTCTAAGCTACATTTAGAAGGTTCATCTCTGTACTGGAAAATCTTGAAGGTTCAGAAAGTGAGCTTCTAAATCAGGAACATGAAAACACCTTTTCTCTCACAAATGACATACTTCATTTACTGTCTACATTTAGACATAATAACTGTCAAAATAATGATGTTTTATTCACTGTCTAGCTAATGAGCAGCCTGAAAGCTCCCAAATCATAAACCTGCTCAAGGATTAGGATGCAAACGATGGCACAAGGTAACTTCTGTCTGTTAGCACAGACACGTTGACCAGAAGACAATATGCGATGACAGTTTGGTCAGTCATATACTACAGAGTCCGATATGATGGGAACTCTGTGGAAAATTTGACTGCACACCAGGTAAACAAATTACTTCCCATGTCCTGTTGTAATCACTCTGCCTCGAGCTCAAGGTAAACGTCATGAAGTCAAAGAAGTCTTGAAGAGGGTGCCTTGAGAAGACTGTCATCGGGCACTTATTTTCTTTAAGTTGCAGAGACAGAATAAAAGAGATTTGCAAAATATCTCATACTCAGCTACAGAATATTTGGAAAAGACAACAAACATGAACATAAATCTAAATATATTCATCTAATTTCAGCGCTCCAAATGTTTGGATGAAACAGAACAGTTCAGCTTATCGGGCGAATCATCAGGGTAGCTAAGCCAGTAATTGAAAATGTAGCTTCATCAAGATATTTTTTTCTCAATTATCTGCATTAAGTTGTAGAATTTCCAATGTGTTTGCAACAAAATAATTAGTTTCCACATTAACATACGCAGTTATGCAGCAGGAGTTCCACGTGTTAATCAGATTATCCACTCAGTGGGAGATGACAAGCTGACGGCATGAAGTTCAAGCTTCTATCACATGTTGGTGCTTTTCTGTCAAATGAATGTGCTTCGGGTTGCGTGACATCGTGGAGGGACATCAAAACGACCGACAGCAGCACAGCCCTGTCTCTCTTCCTCGTGTTCTTTGTGTCTCTCTCAGACCCTTCAGCTGCATCAGTAATGCATCCAAATGAATCAAAAATGAGGTGCTTCAGCAAACTCTACATGGGTTCATTAGGCTGCTGCTGAGTGTGTGTGCGTTTGTGTTAGAAGAAGCCTGGGAAAAAAGAGAGAAAACTGACAGCAGAGCAATAAAGCAGGATGTTCAAGTGAAGTGTCTGAACACAGAGACATTCAAAGTCAGAACAGAATAGATGAGACGCGCTAATTTGACTGCCGAGATCATGATATGCTGATCCAGATAAAGAGGGTTGGGATCAGATGTTACCATTTGACATTACATACTAACATTTCACTGTTTAATCGTTGCAGCACTTCTCCACATGTTTCTGAAAATACTCTAACGTTCTGGAAGTTGCTTCTCTGTCACAAGCTACATGTTTCTGGTTAAATCGGGAGTTAATCAAATGTAAAGCTTGGGGACTGAAAAAAGCCAGTGTGGAAGTGTATCTGTCACTACATGCAAGAATCTTCCACGTTCCCACATCTTTCCATATATCCACTCTCCTTCCTCTGCACATGTCCAAACTTTCTCAGCCTCACCTCTCTGTCTCCAAAACACTCAACCTTCGCTGTCCCTCTCATGTACTCATGTCTAATCCTGTCGATCCTGCTCACTCCCAATGAAAATCTTAACATCTTCATCTCTGCCACCTCCAGCTCTGCCTCCCGTCTTTCTGTCAGTGCCATCATCTCCAAACCAAACATCACAGCAGGTTTGACTACCATCTTGTAAACCTTATTTTTCACTCTTGCTGCTATCTTTCCATCACAAATCACCTCTGACACTGGTCTCCACCCAGTCCACAAAGACTGTGAGAGTCTGACCTCATCTGCCAGCCTGTCCATCACCACTGCAATCAAGAAAGGGCTCAGGGCAGATCCCTGATGTGATGTAATGTAACACCATCTGCTTTCTCTCAATCCACAAAGACACCGTGCAGCCCCTTCTGACCTTCTCTATGCTATACATCAGCACTCTCAAAGCAAACATATTTGTAGTGCTCTTTCCCAGTATGAAGCCAAACCGCTCCTCACTGATCATCACCTCTTTTCTTAACCTACTTTCAGTTTCGGCTCATCAACTTTATCCCTCAGTAGTTGCTGCAGTTCTTCCATTTTAAAGTGCTTCATCCAGTTTCTCAACATACTTTCTTCATTTTTTGATATATTTACATTTTTGTCGTAATCACCCTAAACTGCTGCACATCCTTTCCAGCTTTATCTCTCTGCCTAGCCAATAAAACAGATTGGGACGAATGCTTTTTTTTAAAGCTTGTATTCAGGTCTTAGAGAACTCTAGACGCTCATTTCTCACAAAAAACGAACTGATTCATGAGTGGACTGAGAATCAGCATCTCTGAGAATCCCAGAGATCCAACAAACTGATACTTACAAATGTGATGGCAGTCCATCGGTATATACTACTGTAGGCCATCACTGCCATCCACAGTTAAACTGGACTAAAGTCAAATAAAGTCCTCACAGTTATGACAGCTGTAAAAGTATTTTGGAAAGAGGAACATACCAGATAAAACACCAGGGCTTCAGTCATGGAGAAGAAACCCCACAAAGAATACTAATCAAGTTAAGACCTGTGGCTCCAAAGCCAGATACACTTGATCTAAAACTGCTTAAACGGTCACATATAAACAGAATATCAAAGACAGTTTGGTTGTCTACATATTTCAAGCTAATTATGTCATTTAACAGTTAGAAATGTCAGAAACCTTTAAGTCAAACGGTATGGCGATGACAACGATGGCAGGTGGGTTCATCTCTGCACAGTCAGTAGAAACCACATAGTGTGAACCACATGAAAAGCAACAAAGCCTAGTGATGCTGTTTCGTTTTTCTGTTTTCCACATTTTATTCTTCTTCGTGCTTGTTTTTAGTGACTTTTGCTTATCTGATAATGTCCACAGCAGGTTGCAGAGTCCTGGAACCAGAAACACATTAACTTTTTACAGCTGAGAGCAGAAACCATTTACAGAGGCGTCCTCAGCGGTGCATTCAGACTGATCCAGCCTCAGAGGATGGCTCTGTCACCTCAGGTTGAACTCTGTTCTGGTCCAAGCTGCTGTCTCTGGATGAACTTTTGTCCTTCTTACGTCCCAACAGAGCTAATTCACTCTGAAATGAGAGAAGGAATGTATGCACAGCACTCATTCTGCAGTAGAGATGTTTTTGTTAACTATTTCCTGCCCTGTATCTGAAGTTGTTGATTCCAGTCTGATGAAATTCAGCTCTCAGTCACTTAATGCTCTGGCTCTTGAAATCTGTCAGGCAATAAAAAAAAAAGCCTATACAAAAATACAAACATGAAGAGAAGCTAATTCATGATGTTTTGACCTTACTTCATACATTTGTGTTAATGCAGTTTCTGGGTTTTTGAAAGACAAAAATGAAAAAAGACAAATATTTTTGTCTTTTAGTATAATTAACCAAGCATAAACAAATTCAATAAACATTTGACCATGACCTATAAATCATTTACGGTGGTTATCCATCACATACTGTATCAGAAGACAGGGACGCGGGCAAGACCTCCACATACACACACACACACACACACATTTAACAAGATCTATAAATAACCTGCGCTGTTACCAAGTGGATGAAAGAATGGAGTTATTAATATTCAGGGTCTCGCTGTAATTTCCCCTCTAATGAAAAGACAGAATCTGCTTCTGAATCTGAATCATCACTGACCTACACACACACACACACACACACACACACGTCTGTCTGTCTCTCTCGATAGAGAGATGGATAAATAACATGAGTGTGTGTTGTGACAGTGTGAATCCTTATACTTCTATTAATTTGTGTGTGTGTGTGTGTGTGTGTGTGTGTGTGTGTGTGTGTGTGTGTGGCTATTACACACACACACACACACACACACACACATATATTTATATTATTTTTTTTCCTTCTCACAATATTTACAGCATAAACACACACACACACACACAGACACACACACACACACACACACACACACACACACACACACAGGGTTCAATTACATTACACGCTGGTGGTTAATAGCTGGAGCGATGGTTTCTATAATGAGTTTTCAGGGAAAAAACTGAATTAACATGCAGAGACTGTTAGCACTGTCTTGATTGACCAGCGCACAAACACACGCACACACACACAAACACAAGTCATGATGCAAACACATGCAAAAGAAAGAAAGTGTACACCTAGGTCTCACAACAGCACAAACACACACATTAAACCCACATGCTGATTTTGACTCGTCACAGTTCAGCTGAAGGGCTTCAGGGATGGAGCCAGCGAGGCTGCTAATGTTGGCGTCTTGGTTTATGGTTATTAAAATGCCTGGAAATGGTTGTAATGAAATAGTTGTGGATTAAAGTTTGGAACGTAATGCAGGAAGAAAGCATGACCGCTCTTTCATAATGGAACAAGGCCCAGAAGGCTCAGCAGATTATTGTTTTTTATTTAGTGCTCTAAATTAACAGCAGAGCCGCATGGTGGGTTTTACCACAGTCACGATTATATCATATTTCGTAGCCTTGGTAAACAGATGTAGGGTGTAAGTTACAGAGGTAACTGTCTGGCATCTTCTTTTTTTTTCTCAGGAGAAATCAGCAGCTCTGACTTTAAGCATTTTGGAGTTTCTCTCTTCCTTACTTGAAATGACAGGTTTATAAAGAAAATGTATGCATTGCCTGAGTTCCACCAGCCTGAGCTCCTGGCTCTAAAATAGCCTCCACTTTCTTCTGTCTGTTGCAGACATAATGGAGGTGAACGTCTGCCAGGCTGATGACCGAGTAGATGGAACTGAGTGAAACAAAAACACCAACACGCAGATTAGTGGCAGAGCCAGATTGACTTTTGAGTGTTGGGGTGTCCAGCCTGAGACCATTACTCACACTGGAGTGGAACAATACCAGTCTCTATTAGTTCTGTCCATGGGGCCAGTGCTGTTAGCAAACTATTACAGTTAGTTTGCTGACAGCACTTATCATTTACTTATGCGGGGAAGACTACCATGAAGAAAACATTTGCATATACGATTAATATTTTATCATATTTTGGTCTTCAACAAATTAAAACAAAAATAAAATCTGGAAACATTTGTTATTTATTTATTTATTCACGTCCTTATGTTATGTAATCACCCTATGAGCTTAGGCTCAGGGTGATTGCATTTTAAATATTTGATTGCATTCCTGTAGTGTGTTTATGTGGAAACAGTCACATAAAGGAAACAGTTCTGCTTGAAAAAGTACTTGTTAATGAATCCACTCATGTGCCTCCAGCTGGCCTCACTGCTGTTTGTGTTGGGTGGTCAGATGTTGGTCTGTAGCGACTGTGGTCACTGTTTGCTTCACCCCTAAATTATCACAGTGGCTTAAATGATTGATGACCGTAAGAAAAAAGAATTGCAGCTGCCTTGTGAAAAGGTATTAAGAGGTCAGGTATTTGCATAACTGTCTTGTCACATCAAAACATAAATCTGAGGGGTCATCTTTTTCCAACATGCATTTATACTGAAATACATGTTGGTACACAGGCATACAGCCATGAGACGAACTAAATACACCTTTAGCGCTTCCTTCCTTCCTCACTGCTGAATTAAGAGGATAAGTAGCAGCCAGGTGCTGCTAATCAAATGCACTTGATTACCTGATCATCAGTGAATGTTAGCACCCCGATAAAAGCAAAGATTTTGGCAGTTTACAGGTCTGGAGCATCCGGGTGTGTGTTAATACAATGCCAAGGAAGGCAGGAGCTGTGATGTTAGAGAAGCAGTTCTTCCTGCCCATCAATCTGGGAAAGGTTATTAGGCCATTTCTACACAATTTTAAGTCCATCGTTTTTCAGTGAGAAAGATAATGGAAATTATGGAGAATAATCAAGACAGCTGCTGATCTTACCAGGATTGGAGATCCTGGCAAATTAACACTAAGGTCAGACTGTGCATTGCTGATTCATACTGCAGAAAACCCAGGGGCTACATGTCGGACTGCAGGCCTCAGTTAGAATCTTAGAATTTAAAGTTCATGACAGAACAATTAGAAAAAGACTGAAGTTGGAAGTTGGCTTGTTTGGAAGGACTGCCAGCAGAAACCTCTCTAAAAAGAACCCAAATAAAGATGTTTCTATCATTTTCTCTCCACATTTGGAGACATCAAACATAACATATGAGCACAAACACAGCACAGTCGTGGTGATTTGGGTTTGTTTTGCAGCCACAGGGACTGGGCACTGCAGCGATGAACTCCTCCAAAATATCAGAGGCCAACTGTCAAACAGCTAAAGCTTCACTCAGATGTGATCACACAAGAGGATAATGATCCCAAATACAGTAAAAACAGAATGACTTAACAAAAAATCATGGTGCTGCAGTGGTCCAGTGAATGGTCCAGACCTCAACTTGATTGATATGTTGTGGTGGGACCTTCAGAGAGCTGTGCATAAATGAATACCAGGACAACATTCGTGTACAATGACATGAGAGGCGAATAAAGTCAGAAACAATTACTGCACGTCATTGCTGTTAAAGGAGGTTCTGAGTTACTGAGTCATGGAGTCAACATAAAGTGCAGAGTCATGTAAAACTTTGTGACTCTGAGTCACTTTCACTTAAGATAAGATAAGATAAGATAACCTTTATTAGTCCCACACGTGGGAAATTTGTTTTGTCACAGCAGGAAGTGGACAGTGCAAAAGTTATGAAGCAAAAATTAGAATAAAATAAAATAAGAATAAATACAGTACACAACTGTACAGAATAGAATAAAATAAAATACTATATACAGTAGAATAAAATAGAATAAAATATACAATGAGATAAAAATAGAATACAAATGCTATATACAACTGAGTAAAAATACAACGATGCCAGAAAAGATTATTGCACATTAGTGTTATTGCACATGTGTGGATGTGTGTGTTTGATCAGTTAAAGTCTTTATTGTAGAGTCTGACAGCAGTGGGGAGGAAAGACCTGCGAAATCTCTCCGTCCCACACCGTGGGTGCCGCAGCCTGCCACTGAAGGAGCTGTAAATCAGGATCACATGTACTGGGACAGGTCCTCCAGAGCTACCGTCCTGCAGCTTTTAGACGGATCCTTGTTCCGACACACCTGAATCAAATGAATGGCTTGTTATCAGGCCTTTGCCAAACTTGATGGCATGCTGAAGAGGTAATCCAACCATTTGCTTCAGCTGTGTTGGAGTAGGGATGCATCTAAAAGCTGCAGGACAATAGCTCTCGAGGACTGGAGTCGGACACCCCTGGGTTAAGGGATATTATCTAGCTGTGAATGGCTTCCCAAAACACATCATCTCATCTGTGCACTTCTAATGAAGTGGTGGTAAACAGTCCACTAGAGCCACCTCGGTACGTCTCCCTGAGCTTATTAGTATTTAATGTTAGGTCTCATAATGCAGAACAAAGTTAATCCTGGGATATTAGATTTCTACATTACGTGCCCTTATATCCTTCCTATTGCTATTCCAGTCTCAAAGGCAAAATGTCAGAGTAGTGTAACTGTATAAAAGGCAGCAGTGAAAGAGGTGGACGGCCCCTTCTCCAATAATGAGACGTAACTGTGTGCCCGTACGAGTGCTCAAGAAGTTGGTCTTCGACTTGCAGTGATTTTTCTGACACGTGGCATATCTCAGAGATGAATCTTCTCTCTGCTCCCCATAATGAGTCATTTCCTTTCAGCGCAGCCAGAGGGGAGGAGCTGGAGTTCACAGAATGCAAATGAAGAAGCACACACAAGTAATTTAGGTAAAGGTTTCTCTTCCGTGTACCCAAATATGATGGCCAGACACTTTAAATATTCCAGAAGTGGCCTGCTGTGTGCTCATGGCTGCCACATCTCAGAAGATGGGTAATATTTTTCACTATGTCTAATATAATGACAATTTAAACATGGCATGCAAACATAGGTGAGGAAAGCAAACAGGGACCTGGTGGCTGTCATTGGTTTGGTCTGTCTGTGAATCTGTCCAAAGCTTCTGGAATAAATGCAGCAAAGATAAAGCAGCTGTTATAATAATAATAATAATAATAATAAATTTTATTTATAAGCGCCTTTCAAGTCACCCAAGGACACTTTACAATAGGAAGACACATAGTAAAACAATAAAAATAAGAACAATAAAACAAAGCACAAGATAAAATTAACAAACAATGGATTCACAGTGAATATGCAGATTTGAACAGATGAGTTTTGAGTTGGGATTTAAACTGGGGGAGAGAACCAATGTTTCTTATTTCTGGGGGTAGGCAGTTCCACAGCCTGGGAGCAGAGCAGCTGAAAGCTCTGCTTCCCATGGTGGTGAGGCGGAAGGAAGGTACAGCAAGCTGGATAGAAGAGGAAGATCGAAGTGAACGGGCAGAACAGGTAGTGGTTAACAGGTCAGAAAGGTAAGGAGGAGCGAGGTTATGAATGGCCTTGAAGGTGAGCAGAAGAAGTTTGAATATTATCCGGGATTTCACAGGGAGCCAGTGAAGTTCCTGAAGAACAGGGTGATGTGCTGGTAGGAGGGGGTTCTGGTGATAATGCGAGCAGCAGAGTTCTGAACCAGTTGAAGCTTATGGAGGGATTTTTGGGGGAGACCATGCAGAAGAGAGTTGCAATAGTCAATACGGGATGTAACAAGACTGTGGACAAGAATGGACGTAGACTGGGTGGAAAGAGAAGGAAGTAATCTGTTAATATTGCGTAGATGGAAGTAGGCAGAACGGGTGAGATTATTGATGTGAGATTTGTAGGAAAGTGAACTGTCTAGGATGACACCAAGGCTCTTAACCTGAGGAGAAGGGGAAACTGTGGAGTTATCGATGGTGAGTGAGAAATGGTTCGCCTTCAAAAGGTTGGATTTGGTGCCAATAAGGAGGATCTCAGTTTTATCCTCATTGAGCTTTAAAAAATTAGAGGTAAACCAGGATTTTAGCTCGGATAGACATTCTGAAAGGGAGGAAGGTGGTAGAGAGGAGTCAGGTCTGCAAGAGATGTATAACTGGGTGTCATCAGCAAAACAGTGAAACTGGAGATCAAATTTGCGGAAAATGGTACCTAGAGGGAGGATGTATATTATGAAGAGAAGAGGGCCTAAGACTGAGCCTTGGGGTACACCAGAGGTGACGGGGAATAGACGAGAGCGGAATGATCTTAGTTGAATAAACTGGGAGCGGTCAAGGAGATATGATTGAAACCAGGCGAGGGGTGTGTCAGAGATGCCGAGAGAGGAAAGTCTGCTTAGAAGTACAGAGTGAGAAATAGTGTCGAAGGCTGAGCTCAGATCTAAAAGGACGAGAATGGTGAGAAGACCAGAGTCAGCTCCGATTAGAAGATCATTAGTGACTTTAAGTAGAGCAGTTTCTGTACTGCGACATGAGCGAAAACCAGATTGAAATCTCTCGTAAATATTATTATTACCCAGGTGTAAATGAAGTTGAGCTGCAACCACTTTTTATAATACAAAGAGTCCTAAAACTCAGTAAGAGATTAATTGGCAAGGATAAAGTAAAGAATTAAAATTCAGAGCTCCATTAAGGTGTTGCCTGATCAGAGCACATTGGAAAGTATTAGACTATTTAAGACCTTGGGGGAAAAAAGACAAAGGCAACTGCACTTCTTTAAGTCTGTGAAGCTGTTTCATCCAAAAGGCCCCTTCAGTTTAAAAGCAAAAGTGGAGAGTCCCAGGTATTTAATCTCTCATTGGAGGTGGACGTTAACTCACTATTGATCATGCGAGTCATCACGTGAGCCAAGGTGTGGAGGAAAGCTGTGGGTAAATATCGTCACTAGGGGTGAAACCACTTAGACCAGGGGTCCCCAATCCCAGTCCACGAGGGCCGGTGTCCTGCAGGTTTTAGATCTCACCCTGGGTCAACACTCCTGAATCACATGATTAGTTCATTACCAGGCCTCTGGAGAACTTGAAGACATGTTGAGCAGGTCATTTAGCCATTTGAATCAGCTGTGTTGGATCAAGGACACATCTAAAACCTGCAGGACACCGGCCCTTGAGGCGTGAGAGAGATCCCCCACCCCCCAAGTCGAGTCACTGAGTTTGGATTGTGTGGAGTGGCTGCTGGTTTGGTTTGCAAGTTGGATTCCCTCCTGTGTGGACCCCTCAAGCCCCCTTAGACCCTTCCCCTTCCTGGATGTTCCCTGACCAGTCTGTGTGTTTCACTAGAATCATCTATATGTAAATCAACACTTGAGCCCTGCCTTTTAGTCCACTCACCTAGTGCCTGACGCGACAGCATGCATCTCCCCTGAAACAGACAAAAGTTAAAGAAACTAAAAGTCTTCTGAATAGCTGTCATTCATTTTTCCTGCCAACAGTTTCCACCCCAAAAAGTTCCAACCAAAGTTGGGAGATTGAATCTTTTGGCCAATGCCGCCATAGCCGATCTTTACTACACAGAGTTTACTTAGATTTCATGAGCAAAGCTCAGCCAAGGGAGAAGTTGCAATTAAGATCTGTACAATTTTTGCACATGACTGAATTGATTTTTTCTCATCAAAAATGTATTCAAATCAAGCAGTCGTACAAGCAAGCCCCGCAATAGCCCTTTAATCAGTGAGCGTCTAAGATTAATCCACTGAGGCCGGCACCTGGAACTCTCAGGTGCTTGTTCTAATTGGAGGACTCTCAACATTAATAAAACTGCCCCTTAAGTAATCAGCAGACTGCCTTCTCAATCAAAAACTGTAGAGCAACACAAAGAATTGTTGTTAAATATGAAACATTTCTCAGTCCGTGCATGTTCTCACAGACATCAGATTTTTCTGAAAATGGTCAAGCAGAAAATTTAAATGTTACCAACTCTGAACAGTAGTAGCACCATTCACAACCACACAGACGCTCCACTGTAGTCCCCGTTTACTGATGAAGAAAACAAAAGCTGCCCATCCTCTTGTTTCAATGGGGATGAAGATTGTTTTTTATAAATGTCATTGGCATAATTCTTTCTGATGTTATCGTAATATCATTTAAGAGCTGACTTTAAAATGACTTTGATTTGAGAAGCTTTGCAGTTCTGACATTATTCTCTAATTAGCCTGAGGTCATCACATGACGTGTGAGGCACTGCTGGTGTGCAATGGCAGCTCTCTGACAGATTTTCCCCTGATTCTTTTATTTTATTTGATGAATTTTTGATCACATCAAAACAATTTTGAGAGCTGCTAACTTTCCTGTGCTGTAGAAGTAGGAAAGTGTAAGGCACGGGGTCAGTGGTGTTCATGTTTATGTCTTTGAATCACTTTGTTTGTTTCTCACTCCCTCTCAGGCTCATTCTCTCTCTCCAGCTTGCAGTTCGACTTTAGGCTTTGCTCTGATTTGCATCTCATAAATACACAAAAAGTGAGTCAGCACTCCTACTGCAGAGAAGCACACACATCAGTGAGTGGTGAGATCTCAGCCAGTTAAGATCTATGAATAATTAAGGCACCACCATATTTTATGTTGGTTCACTCTCGGGGGAAATCAGTGGATTGGACGGCACTCACTCTCATCCTGCGACTCAACGTCCTTTTTCTTTCTCTTTAGTTCAAATCCTGAACTCTCACACAGTTGATTTTTTTTTCTCCTGTCAGAGCTTCTCACAGTTCAGAGTTTTTGATTTTGTTCCATGAAGTAACAAGTAACTAATGTTAACTTTATATCAGCTGCCAGTGTGCTTTACTAAGACACCATGGGTTAAAGGGTTAAAGGTCAGTTTTAAAGCTGACTTAAGCTCATTTCCAAACTCCATGGCTGTGTCCGAATTCAGGGGAAGGATGCTCATAAGGACACTACCTACCTATGTTACAAGGTAGTGTCCTCAGACGGACGGGTAGTCAGGAAGTGAGTGGCTGTGGACAGCCCCCTTTTTTTTCTCCGTCGAAACTTTATTCAAACAAACAATGAGTCACAACATCTAAACGGCTGTGGACAACCTGCTGTCGTTCGAGTCCGCCCACAATTCAACGTTTTTGCCGATCGCCAACGGCACGTGCGAAAACTGGAAAAATGGATCAGATAATGTTGCTCCGTGCCATGTGCACTGTTCTAATCCAAGAGGAGCTACAAAACCAGCACCAACGTCGCCGGCATGTGTGGTACCTCAGGCTCATCAGAGCCAGTCACATCCAGGTAAAATAAGCTACCATAAACTACACACGTTTAGGAATCACTCAGCCATCCCAGCCAGGGAGACCAGCAGTCAGCTGAGACTGAAGAAGTCACTTGGATGAGTGATCAAAACTGAAAACGCGACATCCAAATGAACAGAATCAACTGTTAAGTCCAATTGATAATGTCAATAACTGAATGATAGCCAGTCATGCGTACAGAGTCACCATATACATACGTACATACATACATACATGTGTTGTAACCACTACAGGTTGTGACAGCCTGTGCCGTCCTCCACAACATCTGCCTCAGTGCCGGTGACATTGTGGCCCCAGTGGATGAGCCTGATGAAGATGGAGCAGAGGATGGGGAGGGGGAGCCTGGGTTGGAAGCAGTCGGTGGTGCTCTTTGGCAGGACCAACTGTCATCTGAGGTGTCAGCCCTGGAGGAGGTACCACCAGACCACGACTACTGTTAACAGGCAAGTGCAAATTTGTCTAGGAACCTTTTCTCTGGTGGCATATTGCACTTCATGGCACTCCTGCTTGCATATCTCTGACATCTTAGTGGTGCGGCAGCCGTCGATAGAGCCAGCCCTGCAAACCTGTGGATGGACGTTGCAGTGGACAGTGGGAGGACGCATCCTTAAGCTCTCTTTGCAAACCACCCTGTGTGATTCTCCACTCGCTGACTAGACGAGACAAACCGCAGGTCACAGTTGCAGCACCCCATCCATGTCTGATCTGTCTTCAGCAGATCCAGCAACACTGCCAGGGACTTCCTGGCATGTATTGGAGTTGTGAAAGAAATGGTCCGGGAACAGGTCACTCAGGTTAATCTTGTGTGAACACATGTACATAGCTGCAAATATTGTAGTCTTCAAATGCTGCTTATGCATTGCACATTTGTTTTTTTGTTGTTGTTCCTGATATGTACTCTGTTTTTGAGTGAATGTCCATTTGTAATTATGACTTGGTATCATGTACCTGTTACACAATACCTGTTGATAAAATGGATTCAGTGACTATTACTGTTTGATTCCATTTATTGCAAAAATAAGACTTGTAACTTCCAACACAAAGGGCACAATGTAGCAAAATAATTTAAAGGAAAGCATCTGCTATGCAGGAAATAGAAGGTGTCTGGTGCCTGGAAAATCATCTCAACACACAAATGTCACAGAACTGTCAAAGAAAATTAGAGGGGCACAGCAGTCATTTTGGGATCAGACGTTCCAGGATTGAGAAAAGTCTGTCCATTCGCTCCCTGCTCTCCTGCGCCCTTCTCTCCTGCGCCCTTCTCTCCTCAGCCTCCCTTTATTGCTGCATGTCCTCCCTGATAAGGTTGAGCAACTCCTCATCCCGATCCCGTTTCCTCTTCCTTGCTGTTGTCGTTGGCTGACTTTCTCCCTCATCAGTGTCAGATTCTGCTACGTTTTGGTCACCCACTGCTGAACTTGGCCCTGGAGTGTCCTCAGGGAGAGTGGACAGTCGGACACGGGGCCTGATGGACGGCCTCTGTCCTATTACCTCGTCCATGAGGGCAAACCAGGGCCAGGTGGCAGCAGTGGGCTTCCCACTTACACCCTCTCCTGACCCTGGATACTTGCACTCCTAAAGGCAGGGGAAATAAAAACACGACAGTTAACACATGATAACACCACAACAATTCTTAGTAGGTGTACATTTACTAACTTGTGTCCTCATGACTTATCTGCTTGAGGACAACATACTTTGTATTTTGTCTTGAGGTTATCCCACTTTTTCCTTGCCTGCAAGGGGGTGACTGTCCCCTGCAAGCCCATCTTCTCCAGTAGAGTCCTGATCACACCCGAAAAATAAGAGCAGACAGAAACCTTGGCAACTATGTTGATCCCCACATCCGAACGTTTGCACAGCAGAACGCCAGAGTAACACCGTCTGGACATCATAGGTTCTGTGCAGCATGAGGGTTAATGAAACTAAACTCATATATGGGTGTGAATTGATTTGTTCTTGTACCTCCATGCCACAGTGGCAGAATTCTTCACCCCAGTGAAGAGGTGGTCGTTTTCGCCTCGCAATCTGATGAGGAGAGTTGTTTGCTCTTTGTTCCCTGCAACGTATCACAAAACGATTAATTAGCAAGATATAACGTAGCTGTATGTGAGTGGCAATGCATGACAAACTGCTGGGGCCACCATACTAGTTCACGTGCAATCTATCACGGGGATTCTATGGATTATAAGCTAAACACAGGCATATGCCCAGAGACTACCAACAGAACCGCTACGGGGGTTTAACTTTTGTAACACCAGATTTTCAAGTACTTACATTTCAATGCGGATTCCTCTCCCACTGTCTCGCCCGGTTCGCCCGCCATTGTTCCGCTCCAAAATCCTTCTACTGGGATGTCGTGCTTGGAGAAAATTCTCCTGAGTTTCTCTGATACACCGGCTACATAGGGGATGACAATGTTGTTGCATTTGTCTTTCTTATCCTCTCTTATCCTCTGGGACTCTCCTCCATTTGACCCTGGAACTGAAGAAGCTTCTCGGATGAGAGGTGAAACGTCTTCAAGCAACTTAAAGAAGTCCAGACGCTTTTCTTTCCAAGCACCTTAGACTACGATGACCTGGATGACTGAGAACCTTCACAGACATACCTCAAAACAAATCATTGGCACCTGTAATCAAGGTATTTTAAAACTGCTGTAGTTTATTCACTTCTATTAATGCAACAGAAACTATCAATTTATTTTATTAAGTAATATAAAGAGTTGTAGGTGAACAGTGTTGTATGTACATCAATAACTTCAAGTGAATGCAGCACAGGGGAGTTCCTGTTTATTTGTCGGCTCTTCAACAGATTGTCACCATGGGCTGAAATGAGGAGTAACCTTTGTCCTGATTTTTATTGACTTTTTTTGTCTGCTGCACAGGTACTGTATATGCCAGGACTCTTATGATGTCTCTAAAAAGCGAACCAAGACAATGATTCATACGTGAAATATGATTCAATCCCAGGACACTCATGCATGTTCACACATACCAGACCGTCAGGTCTGTCGGCTAACACGTAATGTTATATATGCTACACCAGAACGTTCATCTGGGAGGATCGTTCCCCAAAATACAAAAACCTAAAAAAAAAAAGAAAATGTGACTGACCAACAAGCCTCAGAAGGAAATAACACAACCTCTACTGTTGTCCCTCAAACCACCAGTGCACATGAAAAATATTCAAGATCCAAAAATGTCAAAATATCCATGTTCAGCCGTTCAAGCTCAGTTTGAAAAATACTTTTATTATACAGACTTTGACAAAGCTACCTCCACTACTTTGAATGCCAAGTTTTAATGTGTTAGAGCAGTGGTGTCAAACTCCAACTGTCGAATAAAAAAGGTCCACACCTGAATAGAATTAATAGGTCATTAGCAAGACTATAGAACCTGACTCCATGCTGAGATGGCAACACCTAACCCTACTCATGTAAATTTAAACTAATGTAAGTGTTTAGAAAAATGGACTTCTAAAAGTCCTTTAATTGCACCACATTCATTCACTGATGAGCTGCTGTAACCTCAGCATGCAGTCAAGTTCCATAGAGTCTTGCTAATGACCTACTAATTTAATTCAGGTGTGTTGCTGCAGGGACACATGGAAGGTTTCAGGAGTTTGACACCTGTGTCTCAGAGTCTTTGTTTCTGTCAGAATCAGAGAAACTTTATTAATCTCAGAGGGAAATTGAGTAATTGAGTGTGTCTGGTTACTTTGCTTTCTGTATGTGTTTGAGTATATTTTCTTTTTACCTCCTTTGTCTAATTATCTCTGCTCAGTCTCACCTGTCCCTCAGCCCAGGTGCTTCCACTCCCTCTGATTATTCTCAGTATTTGTATAAAAGCCCACTCTTACTTTGAGTCTGCCTATTTACACCTCAGCGTCCTGTGTGTTAAATAGTTTTTCTTTAGGCCTTGTATTATCTGTCTGGACTCTGTTTGCCTGCTTGTATGGACTTCTGTTGCATCTTGGAGTTTATTTCACATTAAAAGCATTGTTGAAAGTCTTCCTCCAGTGTCTTGCACCTTAGATCCTCTCACACTGACCTAGTGCCTAGCAGCATTCAGCTGTGCCATTGTGAAGGGTGGACGTTGTTTTTTGACAGGTTTCAGGTGTACTCTTGCCAGCATCCCTGGAGCATGTGCTCCAATGAAAGAATGCAGACTATATGCAAAATGCCTTTCTGATGAGCCATCCATTAGGTAGGGTTACAGGTGCAACACTGCCGCATGTAGTCATACTCATTGGTAAATCACTGGATTTTAAGCCTAGTATTACTCATCAGTACGTTCAAACATACTGCTGGGTTTTACTAGAAACCCTGCTTTTTACCCACAAGCCCCAGGGTCAACAAGCCGCTGCCCTGATGAAGTTTCTCCACACACAAAGTCTTTTTATAACAGCGTAAGATGAAAGACAATATATTCATGTTTGCTGTAACAACAAGACATAATGAGCTTTTTGTGTGCATATCAACACTGTGAAACTGGTGAGCTTACATTCTGTACTTGGAACTGAAAATAACATGTGCTTAATGTCTTTTAGTGTTTTATTTTCTCTTCTTTTATTATCATCAGCTGCAGAGTCTGAGGCTCGCCAAAGGGAAATGTTTTCACAGGAAGCTCAATTTCTCTAGCACAAATCTAACCTGCTACCTCAAATTTCTTTATAACCCAGCCAATCAATTCGATAACACTGCCAGCTCCTCTATGTGTATGTAAATATGTCACCGAGGGTTTACCACGAGGACTAAGCTTTTCATATTAGTACTGATATGGTACTCTGCATTCTTTATAGCAGTGCCAACCGCTGGCTAGAACAGAGCCGACACGTCTGCGTCTGTGTAAATCTTATCACCGTTTGCCATAGGGCCAAACGTAGAACATTAGAATTGATGCTCTTCAATAGCGGCATTCATCGCTGTGGTGGTTTCCAAATACTGCAAATCAGAGAACAGAGGATGCGTGGCAGAGCAGGAGGTAGGAGACAAATAAATATAGAGAGACGAAGGTGGTAATCAGTGCAGAAGGTAACAAGGAAACAGAAAAACTAGAAGAATACGATGAAAGAATAAGGAGGGTGGTCCAACGGGAAGACCTCATGTTAGAGATAAAAGATGAAATTTAAAAAAAGGAGATAAATGGGAGTAAAGGGTAGAGCTAACCTCTAGGCTCTAACACCTACAATGAGAGCTCTACTCCATGATTCTGTCTTCAGTGTGAGTCCTCACCATCCTCCACTGTGATAACAGTGCTGGCTGGGAAAGACAAGAATATTTAGTCAGGTAAAATCAAAAAATCTATTGATTTATTAGATCTATTCTATTCATAAATATACATTAATTAGGGTGTGAATACATTTTCCAACAAATCATGGCATTTTCATAAACTTTGAATTAAATCATTAAATATATGAGCGCGCACCGGTTTATGGAAGCTGCCATCTTGAAGACAGTGGCGGGGAACAACATCACCATCCCACCTAAGTTTATTCATCGTACACTTTAGGCACCCAGTCTCTATACTTTATCCTTCTAAAAATGTTACTTGGGCTTAAAAATGTTTTTCTCACTCAGGTCCGTCTCTAACCTTCATTAAAAGAGAAACATATCAGAGCTCAGGCTGACATCCTGTCTTACTGCGTTCATGTTTAGCTCCGTCGTCCAATTTAGTGCCAGGATCAGCGCCAACCCCAGGAAACCCGGTTTCCTATACTACAAAGAGAACTTGGACAGATGGGGAACGTTGTGTGAGGTGGAAAGATCAATACAAGTTAAGCAGAGTGCTACCCTCACAACAACGTGTCAGTCTGGAACCAAATTTAGAGGATACAGTTTTCAGCTGTGTTTTATGCAGAAGCTCGTTATGAATTATCAGTCAGGAGTTTTGTGTTGTTTTGGTTAGTCTTGCTCAAGGACACTTGGCAGGTACGAGGCTGACAGTGAGATCTGCTGGGTACAGGAGCCTCTCTTCACCCGCCACTCTGCCTTTTGTGCTTGTTTCATTTCAGAACTCAGCTGTAAAAGTGTCACCTTTTAGAAAAAATATCCTGCCATCTCTTACAAATGACTGCAGGCAAGGAAGCAGAGCACAATAGGGCTGTCTGTTAAAGTTCAGTCATTTTAAAGTAATAATCAGGACTTTTTTCCTAGTCTGATACCAGCTAGTAGAACAATTACATTTCCTAATTAAACATGAAAGCTTTAACATTGTATTTTCTAAACATCAGGATCCTTTAAACATGTAAGGTACTTTATCCACGAAGACAGAGGATATAGGAAAACTACAGTGATGAATACGAAGACAAACCTCCAAACTATTATAGGACAAATAATCCTGTCTTACTTTAATGACAAAACATAGAATTAAACTAATCCAAGAGGAAGTCACGTTCACATTCTTGTCAGTGTTTCAGATCTGATCTAAAACCTGTAGTTAATAGTCTTCTCAGTCACATCCTTGAGCTCATGGCATATAGTTCCTCCAACATATTTGGGATCATCTTCCAGCTAACACAGAGAAGATGCTGAACCACTTCATCCGTCTCCCATTTCAACGTAAAAGTTAAGCTCTTTCTCAAAGTCTCTGCTCACCTGTGAGTTCTTCATATGAGACACATTCCACCTGTTTGAGAGCAATCTAAAGTTTTAAACCCAGACTAGACTGTGCAGTACATCCAGGGATTGCAGCTGGAGAGTAGCTGGTGGCTAAATCAGTTACAGGGAACTGCAGGTGCTTTTTGCAGCTTCCTCTCCGAGTTCCATCATTATTTCAACGGTCATTCTGCTTGTAGAGTGATTGGAACAATAACCCTAACCCAACATGTTGTCCAGCACTGATGTGGACGTCTGCTAAGCAAGGTTTTGTAGTTTGAGGGTGATCTCAGAGGAGGCAGATGACAAAGGAGAGAGCCCAGGGACCTTTGGCTGCCACAGAGGATATCAAACAGACAGCAGTCCTGGCGCTGCAAGTGCTGGGAATACATGAATACCTATACTGGTTGTGGAAAGATGGATGAAAGGGTGGGAGGAAGTGGGTTTGGAGACATATGGACAGGCGACCCTTATCAGGACAAGCTAACAAAAAGCTTCCAATAATGAAATGTGATAAGAACTGACCCACATACTAATCAAAGTCCACAGCAACAGTGACATAAGACTTCATGTGGATGTGTTAATAGCAAACATTTGTGCTCGTGCCATCTGAAAGGTTACACTCATTTAACATGTGTCTGTGTTCTGAATTCTGTCGTGTACTACGTGATTAATGTGTTTAATTTAAACCCAAATTAAGTAATTAAACCATAAAGGTAATAGTTTTTTTTTATTATTATTGTTTTTTTTCATGTCTGGAGTGACCGTATTTATAGTTATTAGCTAACGCAAACAAGTTGTGGTAACAAGGCGTATCCACAGACTATATCGGTGCATTGCAGAGACACAGATATCCGCTAATTAGTACAAAATAACATTTGAATAAAATACCAGAGTGTCACCTACCAGCACTGGAGCTCAGACAGTTTGGGTGTGCTGTTAGTACAATTAACTGCAAAACAAGTTGCATTATTTTGTTAGTCTAAGGAGACTAATTAAAATTACAGAATGACAGCACAAACATGGCAGAGGGGTCCAGTTGTGACTGACGCTGAGCCAAAGTTCAACAGCCAGCAGCAGCCTTTAACTTTTAGCCTTTAACATTTAAACAGTTAAGTTAAAAACAAATCCCCTCCACACATTTATTATGAAGCTGCGAGTCTGCTGTGAATGCTGTAAGCATGTTGAAATCTGCTGTAATGTTGGGCTTTTTAACATGGATGTTTTATGAGAACAGACTCAGGTTTAGGCAGTTTTTGGCCCCCATGGATACTTTCCACCTTCACAACAACTCTGAAAAAGTTTTTAACTTCCTTTAATCCTCTTGGATGCTGGAGAGAGGTGTGCGGGCCCCTTTGGAGCTGATCAGCAGGCTTCACACCTCTACTACTTCACTGAACTGGACCTCTCCCTGTGTGCTGTTGGCACTCCAGGAGGGAAATCATTGTGTAATTTCTGCATCGTGTTTATAAATGGAGCTTGCTAACCAAGCTAGCTAGCATTAGCTGATAAATTAGCACGCCAGTCTCTTATCCAAATATGGTCATTTCTGCATCCAAAACACCAGCGTGGTGGGGCCAAAATGCTAACTGTGAGACATGATGTCACAGTTGGTATGTATAAAAAAATAAAAAATAAAAAACTAACACAACTGCCCTCATTTAGCAAAGCCCACATTCACTTTAATGTTAAACATATTTGTGCAGCCGTGTGGGAACGTGATGCAGTCTGCATGTGCCACATGACAACACCTTTAACGTGTCAGTATCAACATGATCTAAAAACGTCTGCTGCTGCTCACTGTTAGCATCGAAATGTGTCACTGGTAATGTCACCTAAGGCTACACCTGCCTCCTGTGTGACCATGGGTGGAATACAGAATGACTGACACACACACACACACACACACACACACACACACACACACACACACACACACACACACACACACACAGTAGATGTGGATGAAAATATCAGCTTTTACAAATCTGCATTTATTTTTGTTCAAGATATCTGCATCGTGCCACACACTCGCAATAGTATGTGCAGAAACACACACAGGAAGCAAGAGTCATACCCCTGACACACAAAGAAAAATACACTCTGAGAATCACATGTTGAAGTCAGAAGCCGAGGTGTAAATGCAGCCTCACAGTCTAAAGAAGACCTTCCTCTGATATCACACTGAATAATTTATATGGCACAGGTGTGTGTGTGTGTGTGTGTGTGTGTGTGTGATCTCGTGCCATACAGCAGGTATGAGTCCTAGCAGTCTCTCCATGATTCATGTGCTGCATCCTGACATGCAAACAGGAGGGGGAGAGACAGAGCGAGGGTGAGAGGATGACATCCTCCCAAACGTATTCACACTCATTCTGTGAGGCAGAGCAAATATGGAAGGGAGACTTTAAAAAGGGTCTCCATGAGGCGACTGTTGAAGTCATTTGGTGCTGTGATGGCTCTACACAAATAAACAAGATTGAAATACATCCACAGAGAGTCACTGAGACAGAGGCACCAAGTTTTGTGTGTGACTACACCAGTCCAATGGTCAATCAAACCATCCCCAGAATGCCCAGAGGTGATTTCTCAAGGAATTACAGCGTGTCATTTATGATTTAGTCATGAAATAGTGGCCCAGGAAACATGTAGAGATCCCGGAGAGACTAAAAAACACTGTTTCACCTCCGAAAACTGAAGCACATGTGATAAATGTGATCACCGATGCTGCCCACACGCCTCAACACGTTCAACTGCAACATGCAAAAGAAATGAAGCACTCACTGTGATCATCACCCACAGACAGAAAGGTGGCATGAAATTAAAAAAGCATAATGGATAACTGATGATTTGATAAGAGTGGGAGGACTTAATGAGCTGAACACGTCTCCTTTGACAGGTGTGTGTGTGTGTGTGTGTGTGTGTGTGTGTGTGTGTGTGTGTGTGTGTGTGTGTGTGTGTGTGTGTGAGTGAGTGAGTGAGGAAGGACGGCAGAAAGTGTGTTTGGGTTCAGCCGAATTTCCTGTATTCTTGACTCGCCCTGATGACTGCTGCCGTAGGCGGCTGCTCCTGATGCTGAGGTGTCCTTGAGCAAAACACTAAACCTCCTGAGAGGTGACAAGAGAAGAACGAGACTTTGGGAAGACATTAGTGGTGAGAAGGCGATGGGAGGATTCAGAGAGGAGTTTTCTCCCGAGATTTGTCTGACAGTAAAAAAACAATTTTCTCTTTCACCTCTTTAGTCAACCACAGCTTCTGTTATTTTATCAGAAGCTGTGTGTGTGTGTGTGTGTGTGTGTGTGTTTTCTTACATCACTGTGTCTGTGTGTCCAGCCTGTGGCAAGGGTAGCGCTTACACTGAATATTTAGTGGTCCTCTAAATAACACGAGGAGCTTAATATGCCTTCTGTGCATGTGTTTGTGAGACAGCACGGTACGTTCATGCTTGGGAGATACCTGGGTTTCCACCTCTGCAAGTCAATCACGCACTCGCACGCCTGTGTTACAGCCTGCACGGTGTTTTGGAACTGAGATGTCACTTTATTTTTAGCCGATTTAATAAGGCAAGTTGAAACAGAACGCACTTATCTAGAGCAGCAGTCTGGGGACAGACGCAGGCTTACAGAATATATTAGGAGGTGTCATTTGCACAGAGCTGTGAGGAGCAGTTTGTCCAGCAGCTTCATTACAATCATTGTAATCTATTACTGTTGTCTAACAAATGTAAATAATAATAATAAAATAATTTCTTCTGGTTTCCTTCCAGAAACAAAGCCGTGTCTAAATGAATGAGGAGCAGTAACTTTGATTTCAGTGGTTGCTGGGACATTGGTGCGGTGCGTGCATGCATGCAGCTTTGCAACATCACACCTTCGCTCTACAATGACAGCTCTGACCTCAGATCTGTCCCCACAGTGCTTCTGCTGTGCACCTGCCTGCTGCGATGATGCAATACACTGTATTCAGAAAGCAAGATTTCTCCCATATTAGCTTCTCACACTCTCTGCTGGTTAAATGCAGGTCGACTTTTTCTCTTCTTTTAACCTTTTACCTTTTTAGGCATTCACCGTTTGTCTCTTTGATGTGATTTGGGTCCTTTCGGTTGAACGCGTGACCTTAATTATGTGTCTGCCTGAACTTTTGCTGCTGGTCTCAGACAAGGTGGTTCCGTAACAAGCATGCTGCTCGTCCTACATCTGAACCCGTGACCTGTGATTCCTGCAGAGGTCACATTTTGTACCAGCTGTGCCAAACACAGAACTGAGAAAACGGTAATTTACCTAAAGAGTTCAATCTGTGAAAACATGCACGAACAGGACAGAGTAATGAGCCCTGTGGTGTTTGGGTGGAGCAACGATGTAGCAAATCAAAAAGCCAAGAAGAGTTGGTTAGAAGGAGAGAGAGCAGCAGATGGACTAAAATACCTGTATTTGATTACAGTTACTATAGTATTGCATACTTGACATGCCAGATGATGCACCAGGTTTCAAAAAACAAGTGTCCCAAGTATGCTGAACAGATACCTGAAAAACACGACCCTGTATATGCAGGTGAACAGAGCGGAATATAAATATATATAATAAACTTCCAACATCTGACGCTGAGAAATCAAATTAGTCCCTGATGAAATAGGTCAAAATTCCCCCCAAAATGATTCCTACACTTTCCAGATTGCCTGTTTTGTCAGGAAGCTCCATCTCATGTCTTGGATTGGAAACTTGAGCCAACACAACGTCTGACATCATCAGGGTTATAATTCCCAAATCCCACAAACCTCCTTCAGAAGACTAAAGCGGTATTTACATGATGTGTGAACTGACACGTCATCTTGATCCCAGTGTAATATGAAAACCACAAAAAGATTACAGTAGCAGATTTTTACCTTTTTCTGTATTCCAGGATGTCCCAGAGCAGATTATTTCCTGCTCTGGTTTGAGGCATCTTTGGAAATGGATAACATTTCTGCATTATTTAAAAGGAATAAGACGTGGTGGATGGGTGAGCTCTGTCATCCTTTCTCCTGTTTGTTTCCCAAAAACCAAATGAACCACTAAATCCAGCCTCAGTCTCTCTGGCTGCCAGCGTCCCTGAGTCAGGCAGGATTTTTACACCCACGTCTCCAAGCTTTTGCTCTTTTGAGGGGCACACCAGGTTCAATGCAACACAGAGTGAATTTTGTTTAGCTGTATGCTCTCATATCTCATAAATATGGCAATAAATCAGTCGTGCTTTGCTGCAGTGTACCCAGGGTTCTGAAATTTCAATTTATTAGGTTTACAAATCAGGTCAGTGCTCAGTAGAGGTGAGAGCGGAAGCTTACCGACCAGAACGCTGCAGGTTCTGCTCAGAGAGAGTCTGTTTATAAAACGGATCTTATCCCACAGCAGAGTTTCCCTTTTGATTTCAGTTTAATGCACAATTGTACGCTGCTAAAGCTGATCCTGTCAGGAGATGCTGCACGCTGATGCTCTTTATCTTCCTCCTGTGTTACTGTGAACCGTGCAAAGAGCTCCGTCTGCCTGAAGCATGCAAATCCACAACTCCACGAGTTTACACTTTATTTTAAAATATTGATCCTTGATTATTGAACAAGTTCCCAAAGACCAAAGATAATGGATGAGAGATTATGAACACTTTAACCAGATGCACACAGTATGTGCAACATCTTTTAATCAGTCCACTCTCCAGAGTTAAAATTAAGCTATTCAGTGTGCTTTTGTGGCCATTTTCCCAGCAGTTTATCTCGATCGCACTGAGTTTTTCGAGCTGTCAGGAATCCGACCACTCAGCTTAAACAAACCGAAGCTGCTGCTCAGCTCAGCGGACAAACGGCGATGCAAGTGAAAGGTCGGCTCCAGCCTCACGGTCAAGTGAATTATACAGAAGGGAGTGGCAACACAAAGCTAGTTGAGCTCACTTGAAGCTGGGTAAGACATATGAGCTGTTAGCAGCTGGTGCAGTTCTGCAGGTAGGTGGAGGAGGAGAAATGTCAGCAGTCTGGTTTCTTAAATAGTAGTTCTTAAAATATCTCCAAAGATGAGATTCCCTCATGCAGGCAGGCAGGTTCTCTTCTGCCTCCCAAATGCTTCTTAACTGCACGTTGTCCTTCTTTGAGTTTAGTTCATTTGAAGGTTAGCCGTCTTCACGTGTCTTGCTGTGTTTTTATTCCCAGCTTTTGTTCCTTTTCCTGCACTTGCTGTTGTCTTGATTGAGTTCACCTGTCTCTCATTATTATTCTCCCTGGTGTGTACTTAGTATGCATGTCTCCTCTCAGTCTTTGTTTCATATTATTTCCTCGTCCTCCTTCCAGTCTCCAGCTGGCTTTGTCTGTTTGGTGACTTTTTTCTCTATTGTGGACTTTTGTTATTTCACTCTTTTTTTAATTTAAACTGTGGATCTCCTTCCACTGCAGTGCCTTTTGTTCATCACATGACTTCTGAATACAAGTTCCTTTTACTGCCTGTTTATTTTCTCTCTTGGTGCCAGAAACCAGCTCGCTTTAAAACTTTGCACCAACCATGGCAGGTAAATGAAATTAAACATCTCAGCTCTGCTTCTTACTCATTTGAGCATTCTGATTGTGATTAATCTCACAGTTTAGTATTCTGAAGCTGTGAGCACTAAGTCATGATGAGTGATAACCCCAACCATAAAAACAGGAAATACTTCTTGGTAGTTTGTCAGAATCTTGCTTAACCCTCTGCTCTGTTTATGTTTTTGACACAGCTGTTGGCGATCAGGAGACAAACACAGTCAAAGTGAAGGGACAGACATTTACATGTTGCAGCTTCAGAGCACTGCAGCCTTCAGCTGGTTTACACAACAGCTTTAGCAACACTGACTGTATCTAAAAGATGGAAGTGGCTTCTGGCTTTCAGAAAAACAGTCATTGGTTGCAGTGCTCTGAGCTCAGTGAACACGTACCTGATGGGAGTGTGGGCCAGTGTAGCACAGCATGACAGGTTGCTAGCATATAAGCACTCAGTGCTGCCTTAAGTGGGGCTCTGATTGAGAAACAGAGGAAAACTAAGTATGAGTAATAACTACTATACACAGCCATCATTCATATACAGTCTATATTTAATACTAATTATGTTTCCACACACTGATGGTTTAACAGCTAATATGAACAAAGTTCTTCTTACAAGCTTTTCTTTTTAAATTTGGTTAATCAACAATGTGATGAGATCCCACTGAAAAAGATGTTATTATATATTAATATATAGTGTTTTGTGTGTGTCTACACAAGATGCTTTCAAGCATATTTTGGCATGTTTGGCAGCTCTTGGAGCCCAACACACAGGAGCATAGCATCAAACTCCATATGTCTGTACAGTTATGCATCTCCTCATAGTTCATCTCTCTCTTCGTGCTTTAGTCTGCAGTTATGGTTCAATGAGGTTTTCATAGAGGATCAACCTTAAAACTGCATTGCTTATAATAACATCAGTGTAGTATTTATGGTTCCTGTGGTGTAAAAACGCTTAGTTTTGTAGCGCTTGTCTAATACGCTCTGCCCTCTCCTCATCCTTCCCCATCACCCTCAGGGAAACCTTCATTTTCTTCTCCCTCTTCACTTCCATCATCTGTCACATCTTCTTGTTCACTGTCTGAACTACACACAGACCTCTCTGTGAGAACGAAGCATGCAGCATCAACGTTACCCTCGAAACCTGCCTAATGTTTTCGACCTGTTTGCTGTTGGGCATCAGAGGTCCAACCAGATCACCAAAGTTCACCAGATTAATTGTACCTCTCATTTTTTTTGCCTGAGTTCCTCAAAGTGTCCTGCTAACCTCAAAGCACATCAGCTGAGAACTGCTGACCCAGCATACAATAAAGTTTAATGCTGCTTGATGTTAGTGCTGCTCAGCTTCTATTGGAAACTGTTATTGATTTAAAATGATTGCTCGAACAACCTTTAGCTGCCACTATATGAGCTCACGTCGTGTCACATGGTTTGGAGAGAGATGGACTCTTGTTGCTTCACTCTGTGGCTGTTTCTGAAATTAAAGGCAACGCGTTTTGTTTTATAAAGTTGTGCTCAGTAGATATTTGGTCACAGGTGATGCTGGCTCACTGTGTTTAACAGCTGCTGATAGCTAAACTATTCTTAACCTGTTAATTTTGCTCTGCTCACCTATCATTTGAAAGAAATTCTGACTTCCTTCAGTTTGCCTTCTCTTGTCTTCTTTCTTCTCTTGCCTGAATTAGCTTTCCTGTGCACAGACATGACTCATGGTGGCATTAGCTGTCAGCTGGATATTAGAAATCAGCTGTGCTGTAAAGGAGAGTGAGAGTGTGGGGCGGGCTACACCATTTATTGTCATTTGTAAAGGGTGGAAGTGCAATCAATATTGAATTGCAACTGATATTTTTTCATGCACTTTAATTATGACACTAATGACTTAGAATAAAAAAATAAATAAAATGAAAATGGAATTTCATTCCTGGCTTGTAAGGGCTCATCCCACCACTGAGACCCTGCGTAGTATTTATTACTTCTCCTCTACGATGATACACCAGCAGAAAATGGACTTTGTATTCAAATCCTGGTGGTCAGCAGCGCTACCCCCTCAGACTCCTGGCTGTGAAATCTTTAGGTGGCACAAATCATCAACAAAGGCATTCCCCTGAAACACCAAGGTACATAGAAGTGAACATAACTGAATAAACCTTATGTTCTCTTAATCTCAGTCACAATCACAGCGGTATATGTGAACAAAGAGTGAGTATACTTCATATTGTCTGTTATTTGTCCATTTAAACACATCAACACCTCATTTATAATTGAGAAGAAATACATAAATATATTTAAAAAAGGTAAATACTTTGATCTATGAACCATTAGACTGTGATTTATCTGTGATTAACATGTATCTGAAAAATGCTTCCCGTGTAAAGTTGTTGCTGTTTGGAATTAGTCAGCCGTGAAGATTTTAGGAGATCCAAATGAACCCACACAAGTTGTTGATGACTCATGCAAAGTGTTCTGCGTCCACAGAGGAAGAAAACATGTCCCGAACGCCTTTGATGCATAAACAGAGCAGGTTTAAATAATTTTTAGAGTTTGGGGGTAGAATTGCTTTGTTTTGCTCTGTTTAATGTTTTTATGCTTCTCTCTTATCCAGAACAGCTGTGTGTGTGTGTGTGTGTGTGTGTGTGTGTGTGGGGATCTGTCAAGCAAGTTTTCCTCTTGAGTAGAGCAGATGCTGAAATCCCACCTGTTCTCTCTCTCACTCACTTGCACTCGTTTTCATATCTTAGTGAGGACATCTAATTGACATAAAGCTTACTCTAACCCTGAGCCTAAACCTAACTATAACCTAATTGTAACCCTGACACTAAAACCACATTTTGAGCCTCAGAAATGTCTTCAAACTCGTGAGGACGGCCACTTTTGTCCCCATAAGAGCTGTTGGTCAAAGGAAGAATAGTAAACTTTCTTCTTTACGTCCCCACAAAGATATGTACACATGGTATACACACACACACACACACACACACACACACACACACACACACACACACACACACACACACACAATCAGCTCTGTGTTTTAGCAGAGCAGGCAGAATAATTTTGTGCGCTGCTCTCTGGATGACTTTTGTCAAATGTTCTAAAACTTTGAAGCCCTGAATTAATGTGGAAGATTAAAGGAATCTCGGCTTGTAGATAAAACGGTCATTTATTGAAGAAAATAACGCTGAGCTTAACTGGCCTTAAGCTCATTTAAAATGGTTTAAGTGGAATTGTCTCAGTCTGCTGTCGGAGATCGCTGCAGGCTGAAGTCACACAGAGATAAGAGCTGTACTTCCCCAAATCAGCTTGATAAATGACAATACCTGCTCACTGCTTTAATAGTGTATGTCTGTAGTGAGACAGAACAGGTGGGTGTGCAAAATTGTATAAAGGGCTGAATGTGGCGTGAACCGAAGGAAAGGAAAGAAAGAAACAGACAATTTCTTTTTTTGAGGAATGAAAAGAAACATTAAGATGAAAAACTGGGAGTTATAAGGAGTTGTGAATATCACAGAGTCAGCATCTTTCTTGGGTTTACAATAAATATTCACAGAAAAAAAAGGGAGCCGATGTCTGGAGAGGAACGCCAATAAAACCGCATCATCTTTGCACTGAGGCCCACAAATCCCCGAGGAGACTTACATGCAGCTCTGAGAGTGTGTGTGAATGTTTGCGTGTCATCACAGTCTAAATCCCTCCTAATCTCTCTGAATAATTAGCAGAGTTTTTAGATTTAATCATGAATTTGAGCACTCAGATGCTTAACAGGGTTTTTTTTAAGTGTTTGTAAATGGATCAGTTTGACAGAAACTTTCCAAGTCTGTGTTTATGTATCTGTGAATAGAACACAATGAAGCAAATACAACACAGAGAAGCTTTTTCCTTATCTGGCATCACTAAGCTTGACATCTTTAAATTCTTTGGTGTCTTCCAACTTATAAATAAACTGATAAATAAAATGTATTATCATAAGTTCACATGAAGGAGGTGGAGTTTGCAGCACTGGACCAATCAGAAACTGGGACAGGTTTGCCTAATGCAGTGTTTCCCAACCTTCTGGAGCCACGGCACATATTTCACATTAGAAAAATCACACGGCACAAAAAGCATATTGATCGTTTTCCCCTGCGCACCAGGTATAGTGGAATTGGCTTAGTTTGTCCCCAGTATACCTTTTTTGCTTTCTTCCGACCACTACTCATGCTAGGGCCTCCACCTGGGTCGGAAGTTTCTCCAGGACCAGGTCAGACGGACTACTTTATCTTTTCAAATATTCATCTATCGCTATTACACGATGTGTCACCTCACAGCATGACTATTATGTAATTTCTTCTTCGTCTTCTTCTGTTTTACTGGCAGTTGGCAGCCCATTTAATTAGAGCAGGAAGTTGTACTGCCCTCTAGTGGAAGAGCATGTAATTGTTCTGCCTGTTACAAAGAGTACTAATCAGGTGGAACCAGATAATCTTCCACGGCACACCTATGTGCCGCAGCACAGCGGTTGGGAACACTGGTCTAAAGGTTGTGTTTTCCAAGTTAAAGTCATAAAGGAAAGCTGGCTAAAGGTCTGTCTGTGCACATTACCAGCCTAATCAGTATTATGCTAACTGCTGCATAAAAAACCATCAAAAACACAGATCCACTTTCCACAGTTACATCCCAGCCATCAACTCTTCCATCTATCCAGCATGAGCTCCTCATTTCTCCATTTACAGTTTTGTTTGTGTTTCTTGGAAGTTCTCCGATGGTGGTAAGAGAGTGGTTTCAGGCATATTGTTTCAGCTGGAACCCCAACAGCATCTCATACACAGTAAAATAATCATTAACCTTAAAAAAAAAACCTCACTAGCTGAGTCTATGTAACAAAGATTTGTGCGGTTTGTTTGGATTTTTCTGTTTTGTTGTTTTGTTTTGGGTTTTTTCCCCTCTGAGTCGTCATTGTGTTTTATCAGCCATTTTATTTGTCCAGCAGTTTTGGTACACAGAAAAACAGCCAGACATAAATGAGTCGGATTGTTGTTGATTGTTTAATTTTGTGTACATATTCATGGTAAACAGGAATTAAAAAGCTGCCTTTGTGTTCCTGTGTGTGTGTTTTAGCTGATTTCTTTTTCCTTTTGACGCGGTTGGTCAGTCACAGATGGATCATCACATGACACGGAAACATTTTTGATATTTGAGATTAGGTGAGAAGGGTCACGTCTGAACACTTTCCAATTTATGATGCGTTCTCATGAAAAGACTCCAGATATGTTAGAGTTTGATTTTTAAGGCCAACAGTAGAGCGTAGCTCTTACATCTGGTTATCTGCTGATTTTAGCCGAGATGGTAAAAGTTCAAATCCAGCTGACACTTGGATTATATTTCTCCCAAATGATTCCAGGTGTAATTAAACCAATGTAATTATTTGTTTTGGTTTACACAGTATATTTTTCCATTTCAATATTGTTGCCTTTTCATGCTGATCCAGGAGCAGGCTGTAAAACACAGCATGATTAATGGGTGAGTGAGTCACGTTCAGCTTACTGTCCGAGTCATCAAAATCAGTAAAGCTAGTTTCACTTCGATCATAAACCGAAGATATTTCCACGTCCGAGCACACCGGCTGTTAACGGTGTAGCTGCTCCTCTGATGATCATGGATTCACAATTTTCGGCAACATCTTATTTGGAGCAAGAACGCATTTTTACATTGTGTATCGATCTGTCACACGTTTGTGACAGTTTGTGCAGTTTGTGTTTAGTTCATCATTTTTTCTCCTTTTTTGTGCTGAAGAGTGAAATGACCACAACTTTGCACCAGTTATAACTGCTATCTGTGCCTACGTGATCCAGGTGTTAGAGTTCTGATCCACTGAACCGTCCTCAGCGCTGACAGTCAAACATGATGACACGTCTAAAAGTCATGTAGAAGAAAAATTTAGACGTGCTTTTCATCAGAGATTAGTTTCACCAAACACTGAGTGTGTGTGTGTGTGTGTGTGTGTGTGTGTGTGTGTGTGTGTGTGTGTGTGTTGCAGTTTTTTTAATCAATAAAAGCAGGTAGAACTGCTGATCGAGTTTCTCAAAATGGGGGTGGGTTGCATTTTCAGATCCACCCTGCGTCTGCTGCGTGAGCCTCCAGGCTGAGAAAGGTTTGATGACTTTCCTCTTCAGTGCTCCAAACTCGTGTTTTGTGAAAAACACTGTATATATGCTTTAGTGGACTATTTTGCTAATACAGCCACACAGTATCTTCACCTTATATTTAGAACATTTATAGTTATATCAGGATGGAGAACAGCACAGAATGTGGAAAACATGTGGAATAAAGTATTTTGTATGCACGCAGTTGCCCTTAATTCAACTGAGTCAAAAAATAGTAACTTCTGTACAGAGGGGAAAATATCCCGTGGGATTTACTCAGCATGTGTGTGCACGTTTACATACCTGGCACTGAGTGCATTCAACTGTTATAATATGAATATATGCAGAGAATATTGCATATTCCCAGGTGGCAGGACTCTACAGTTCATCTCTGCATTTCTAATACTCATGTTGTGGGCCGTAAATCTGTTTACGCAGTAACTCTGTGGGGACTCGCCTCCCTCTTCTTTATTTAGTTTTTTTACTTTAACTTTGGGTTTAGATTAGATTACTGTAGGGGTAGGATTATGGCTCGGGAAGTAGCAGTTATGATTAGCACAGGAAATAAATGCAAGTCAAAAAGCTGTGTGTTAATGCTCTCTGAGCTGCAGCTGGTCCACTCTACAAATCCCCAGGTGTGATTGGATTTTATACAGTGTTTAAATACAGACTGTGTGTGTGTGTGCGTGTGTGTGTGTGTGTCAGCATGCCACTGTTTATTGTTTTAGAGTTTCATCATCAGCTGACAGATGTGTTAGCGTTTGGCTCCGTGTCCATATGTGCACATACATGTGCTTCAGTGTTGACTGAGAGACGCAGATCAGAGCCGCCTTTGAAATCGAATTAGGATTCTGTTTAAGTAGAAATGTGTCCGTCATTGATCAAAATACAAAGTCATAAAAATGTAATCATGTTTTCTTAATTATGCTATTCACAGATTTTGTCCAAAAACCTCACATTTTGCAGTTTTTGCAGTAAGAAAACTGCAAATAAATTACTGCCATGTTCTTTTTGGACAGAAGAGTCTTTCTCCTGAAAATCTTTCAAAGCCAAACTTGTTCAGTCTTTTTCTAATTGAACTGTTATGAAATTTAACCTTTAACACACAAACCGAGGCCTTTGGAGTCTAACATGGAGCTCTTGGGTTTTTCGGAGAGTTTCGTGCTCCGACCTTGGGGTGAATTTACAGACACTCCTGTGTTAACACACCTGCAATAACATTTTCTTTGCACCTGGTTGTGACTTACCCTCCTAATTCCTATGGAAGCAATAAGGACGTGTCCTCTTAAAACTTTCTTTTTCAAATGACTGTACCTATATAATATAAAATATCTATAGTATATGCATATGAAAGGCTCAGTCAAGCAATGGCCCATCCATCTTCTAAACCACAAGGGCAGAAAGTTCAGAGCTCACACAGGGAGTCATTTAGTTTATTTAAAAGAATGAGTTGGGGACCTTTGGCTGTTTATTCACATTACATTCCAATTTTTGGTGAATATTTGGAATTTAAAGCCCAGAGTGTAACAGTGAACTGAGGTTAGGTAAAGCAGGACCGGGTTAATCTGTCTGTGATGCTGTAATCCCATCCTGGTGTCGAGGTCTGGGGTTAAACATCTTCCTGCACCATCATCAGAACTTCTTGTGGAGGAAGGCTGTTGCAGTTCTCCCTCACAAAAGCACAGGAATGAGAAAAGCAGCAAGGGACCATTGCTTACACACACACACACACACACACACACACACACACACACACACACACACACACACACACACACACTTGCAGGCTGTTATCTACAGTAAACAGCAGAGTTTATATTTCTTTCTCTGGAGAGAGATAGAAAACCATTCAGTGTGTTTTTGTGCGTTTGTAGTTCAGGTTAATCCCCAGTTTGCACCATGATGGGCAAACCTAACACAAGTTTAAAAGGCCAGTGGAAACAGAATGGAACAAACAGAATCAGCATGAGCAGAAATGGAAAGAAAGTGCTGGAAAAAACAAACATCTTTAACTTATTCTTGGTGGTTGAATAACAAAGCCAGAGTCATAAATTAAAATGGGACGTTTTGCAGAGTTTTAATGAAACGCATTAGCCAAAGAGCCGTTTGCAATCCTCTTACTCTGTAGTTTCACAGCGCTGCCGATAAATTAGCAAATGTTTCTTCTTCTGGCGTCTTTGGGACAAAGAAGCCTCTCTGTCACAATTAAAATGAACAGTTAGTTTTGGACGGCCATGTTGGGCAATTTTCCATATGTGCACACAAAAACTTTATCCAGCCTACTGCAATTAAAACTGGAATAAATTATCCCCCCAAACATGGAGTGCTGCAGTTCAGCACATCACGCTCACATGTTGAATAAGGTTTTCTCAGGTAACATTGAAACAGTTATCCTCTGATATCAAATATTTAGAAAATGTTAAATAACGCCGTAAAATGTCGTATCATTTTTAGATGTCACTCACTCAGCTGGACTTTGTGATCCTTGATTGCAACACCTGGAGGAACAGACTCATCACCTGACTGCAGCTGAAGGACTTTGGACCATTTTATCTGTCAGTGCTCCTCCTGGTGTTAGCTTCCTTTGAACCTGAACAATAACATCTTGTGTTAAACATGATGCTAATGGGCTAATAAGACAAATTAGTGGTTGTGTTTTCTTTTCTAGTTTGTGTTTAATGAATAACTCTGAGTCGAACTGGAAATGATGGACTGAGATGGAGGTATAGATGGAGGAGGAGTGCAGTGCAGATGGAGGGATGGCAGCCGTCCTAGCATGGATGAGTGGCTCCCTGCTGTGTGTGTTTTTGCACCACTTTGTTTGTTTGTTTATCTCCCGTGTATTTGTTCAGTCTTGTTGTCTTTCATTTCCTGTTGTACTGCGAGGCTTTGATGAAAAAGCAGCACATCTGCGCCAGCCTGTCGCCCGTTTTCTCTCTCATGATATTTCTTTGTGACTCTTTTGTCTTTTATTATCCTCTGAGTGACCTCTGACCTCTTTCTCTGTCACCCAGTTTTATATTTATAAAGAGATATGGTGAAAGAGCTAATTAAAGTTTTCATGTATATCAAATTTTATAATCATTGTCAGTCAATATTAAATTCATGCCTGATGATAAATTTCATTCTTTCACAATTAAAACCTGTCTCTCAGAGACAGTTAAATATTTTCAGCGGACGTCTGAACCACAGCAAAGACAAAACCACAGCACGGTGTGAGGCAGGCTCATCTGGTCGATACGAGGCTGAATAGATTTCAGGGAGGAAAAACAAGGGAAAGACAGATTGAGGAGCGAGTTTCATTCATCTACTCGTGGCCTTTGGGTGACAGACTTACAGGTGGAGAGCTATAAAAAGGAAAAAATCTGCCACTACCCTCACCCTGCAACAGAACAATAGTCAGCTTGTCCAGAGGAAAGAAAAACACTTATTTTAATGCTACCATACAACAACACCAGAGGATGGTGGTGGTGATGGTGGTGATGGTAGGGCAGATGGCAGATGGATACCAACCTTAATCCTAACATACAAAATGAGGTGAAGATGAGGAGGAGACGGGTTGAATGAAAAACGGTCAGAAAGGTGACACAATAGTGCTGAAGTGGAAAAGAGAGGGACTGGAAGGGAGAAGGCAACAACATGTCTGGGTGTGGATGATGACAGCAGAGCTGAGGCTCAGGATGATAAATAAATCTCATATCTCAGAAGCCTTCCAACCCAATCTAATTCAATTTTATGTCTAAAGTTCATTTAAAACAATAAAATTGACCGAAGCGCTGCACTTATAACAGAGGGTTACACAATAAAATAAGAGATACCCCGCGCGCGCGCGCACACACACACACACACACACACACACACACATATATATGAATACATTCAAAGAATCACAAGACAAAATACAAAATACAGCCTAAGCTTTTTCTCTTCTTCACATTTCCTCACTGTGCTTCTCACCTTACCTTCCGTTTTCTCTCTGTCCCATTGTCATCAGCTTCCTTCTCCTTCCTGCTCTCAGGGTAGAAGATAAACCCACAGAGCGATAATCTGTAGCTAAATAGACAGCTGATCCCTTTAAAAGCCATGCTACGGAGGGGAGGAGAGTGTTTACATGGCCTCCAGCAAATGCGCCGCACTACTGGGAAATTAATTAGCCGGTCCAACTCTCAGATGCTTCAAATTCCTCCTGCATTCGTCTCTCTGCACTTTTCAAGTCATCGCTGCTTTTCTTTCTGAGATTCTGTCTGTTGTTTTGGTTCCACCCAAGCATATTTGTTGCCAATTACGTTGTGGTGAATTCAAGAAAGCGGAGGGAAAATAGCAAATTTCAAAGCAGGGAGAGAATCTTACAAAGTCTCGATGAGGCATTTCTTGCCATTAAAACATGATAAACAATGATAAAAGTGCATCTGTTGAAAAGGTCTTTTATTTCTGATGTTTCCACAATATTCATCCATTTACATTTTCCCATAGTTTTTACATTAGTACACTCACAAACACAGTTACTTTCTCTATGCCTTCAAATGTGAGCATGAAATTCCTGAAAATAACCACAGAGGACGTCGTTCACTGCAGGCAGATTTTCATGTGATGTGGAGGAAGTTCATTTGTTTGCTTTAATATAAGTGTGACAAGGGTGCTTACCCTGTCAAAGCAATCGTTCCAACTAATAGGGATATTGTACACAAAAAATAAGCTGCAGACAGCAAAACAAGATAAATCAAAGTGCAAGATTGCATGAAAAAATAACATAATGTGTGTGAGGTGAAGCAGGACAGACACTCCCCATGATCCAAACGCTGACGTTTCAGCTCTCTCAAGAGAGCTTCAAACTTGTCTGAGACAACTCAGCGTTACCATCACTCTGGGTTCTTGGCTAGCTTTGTGTTAGCATGGCTGTCTGTGCAGGTGCCTGCAAAGCACCAACGTTGTGTTAGCAGCATAATGCAGTTGTTTCTGTCCTGGACCCAGTTTGCACTTTACCATCTCATCTTGTCCTTTTTATGCAATGAAAATTAAAGTGATGTCTTTATCTCCACTCCTTAAAAGTTGCTCATTTTCCTCTTCCCAGCACACGAAATGAAATCAGCTGATTGTAGCAGGAAGAAAAAAGGCCTGTTTGATCATTTTTTACATCCACTCGGCATGCAGATGAGTAGGATTACAAAGATTCTTTAGTTAAGATATAATTGTAAGTGGAATGTAATTTAATTAATTTAGAACAGTAATGCATTACATTACTAAGAAAACTACAGAAAAATGTAATGTAGCACATTAAATTACATTACAGTGAGCGCAGTAACCAAGTAGCACCAACTTCAACACTGTGTGTGTACACAGAAGTACAGTACAGGACTGTGTGTCCCTGTTTCTGTGCACAGTCTGGAGAACACAGGTTTCTTTGTAACTCTGTTGGACACAGCTGTGACGTCTTAATATGATGTGTTTGGTTCAAATTGTCTTGAGGCTCATGAACTAAAGGTTACATCGTCCTTGCAGCCAGCTGTCCATCTTAAATGAATGCTTTCAAGTTTCTACCCTTCACAACTTTCCTAAAGTTCAAAGACAAAGTGTGTGTGTGTGTGTGTGTGTGTGTGTGTGTGTGTGTGTGTGTATACACGTGTACTTTGCTGTAAAAAACACCTTTTTCATCCGAGGACGCCAAATAGTGCTTTTCTTTCAGTCAAACTGCTGTTACAGAGTTTGTCCATTTAAAGTTGGGGCCTTCGCACAAACAATGACCATAATGATGGCAGGAAGGATGACAGATATTACAAGACTGTCTACAAGACATCTGCAGTTTGTGTCCCATTTTAAACTTTTCTCTGTTCGGTCATGCTTTGATTAGTTTTTAACACCAACAGTTGGGCTTCAGCACCAAAACTACTCGTCTATGTTAATGAAAAGACAGTAATCTCTGCTCAATTTTGCCTGTTTATAACATTAACCCTGCATGTTGAAAGCAACAACACTTTGTGGGCACACAGTGCACTTAAACATGTCACCAGGTGGTCCCGATCAAGTGTTTAGATGTGATAAGATTCACAGCAGGTGTATTTCAACGATGCTAGAAAGAGGACCTCTGGGAATGAGAACGTAGGTTGGCATGATCAAACCACACGTTGATCCGAGGGTGTTATTCTAGCTTGCTGGGTTCAGCAGGTGACCCACATACTGTAAAGCTGATGCCATTGACCTGCTCTCTCCCCAGCTTTCCTTACCTCTCTGCCCTGTCTTAACAAAATAAAGGCTGAAAAGCCCAAAACATGTACAAAGAAGTTGTGCAACTAAAAATGGAAACTAAATGGTTAATAAATGATACAGAACTAAGTGGTTAAATTAACCCTTTCGTGCATACTGGTCACTACAGTGGACAGCTATTCAAATGCTGTGTTCTTGTATTTGTGTCAGTGTTGATGGTATACTTCCACGTAAACCACTACATTGGACACTGATGTGTCACTCCATACCAAATTCATAAGTCAAAATGTTGTCCACCTAAGTGGACATGCAACAAACTCTTTGAAAAGTACATGTTTAAAAAAAAAAGTTCAAAAATCTTTTTTTCATGCCTAAAGATGCATAAAAATACTTAAGAAAAAAATCCTGATTGAGGTTGTCATAATTCATGCATGAAAGGGTTAAGATCCAACACGTGAGGTAAATCTAGCTGTCCTGGGAGAAAGTATGCCTCCCACGTTCCTCTTTATTTATTTATCTTCAACATCTGTTCATGTTCAAGCTTTATATTCATACAAGGCAATAGGACACCAGTAGTTCAGTCTTTGGTAAACGTAACCCCTTCATAACTCTGTGTTTGCGTGTGAAAACTAATAGCTCATAAACCGACAGATTAGTAAGTGACCCAGTCTGACTGAGCAAGAGAGGCAGAAGCAGAGAGCGAGAGGAGACCTGCTGTGGTTTGAACAGCTGGTGTGCATTTAATTTAACCTCCTCTTAACCTTTTCCTCCTGCTCTCCTCACATTCACCCCTCCTGCTTCACTCCAACAGGTCTGTTTTACCTCCTGCTCTGTGAGTTTGTCACTATTTACTTCCTGTTAGATTATGCTCAGGTTTAGCACGTTAGCACTGTATCACCCAAACTGAAAGTTACTATGGTTCAGCAATTCTCTCACCACTGTGTCACTGTGATAATATCTTCGGGAGTTAATGAAATCAGAGTGCAGACGGTGCGGCTTTTGTTGTAATTGTATGAACGAATGTGTCTGGGATGCTCATTAATGCTTGTATGAGAGGAGGTTATTTAACTTCAGCCAAATTGAGTCCAACTCTATGATACAGTGGCATAAAATAAATATCAGCCACACCATTAACTACTTGTTGGTTGCCATGTTATTAAATTCTAACACAAACCAATAAAGAGCCAAAACAGTGAAAGATTCCCATAGGCCATTAAAGCACATGCCTTTTACCTACAGAACTCTGTTTTTAATGTTCCTCTATCACATGAAAACACAGGCGGAGTTTAAGCAAGCTGCTGTGAACTAAAGGGGAAATCAAATCCAGCTGTTTTAGGTAATTATGTGATTACAAAACACTTTTCACAAAATTTTCACAGAATAAGGGTGGTGCGGTAATTACCACCGCTGCCTCACAGCAAGACGTTCCTGGGTTTGAATCTACCGGCTTTCAAGAGTTTCCATGTTCGCCGGGAGCCTGTGTGGGTTCTCGCCAGGTACCCCGGCTTCATCCTACAGACCAAAGACAAGCGTGGGAATGCGAGCATGAATGGTTCTCTGTCTCCAAGTGTTCGCCCTGCAACCTGCCTAGAGTGCACCACACTTCTTATAGCTTTGATAGGCTCTAGCCGCCACAACCCAGAAGGAAATGGGTGGATGAATAACCAGCAGTGTTGGGTAAGTTACTTTAAATTAGTAACTTAGTTACATTACTAGTTACTTCTCTAAAAAAGTAACTCAGTTACTTCAAGTTACTCGTTACTTTCAAAGTAACTAGTTACTAGGGAAAGTAACTTTGGTTTTACTCAGAATTCTCTTGTTAATGTGTTGCTTCTGTAACTGGATACCCAGCCAGATTGTCAGTCTTCTAGCTTGCTTACTTGCCACAAGTGCACTGTGCCACCTACCAACAGAAAGGAAAAAATAATGTGCACATTTCCACGAGAGAAATCCCACGCCTGGACCGTCGTTGACCGCCGCCATGATTCTAGCCTGCTTTTTACATCCAACACAAAAACTGCAGTCGTGGTGCTTTTGATTGTACTCAGAACTTGGAAATTCTGCCTTCTGAATAGGAAGATGTAGGTAACACCAGACTGCAGATGAACTGCATACAGAGCTGGACTGGGACAAAAAAAATCATCCCGGGCATTTTGACTAGCCCACCATTATAGGAAAAATCATAAAGCCTTTGAATGAAAATAAACACTGTTGTGACAGTGATGTACACTGTTCTGATGGTATATATGTATCAATCTATCAATTGTTTGTTGTAAGACTCAGATAATTATTTAATAAAAGCGAGACATTTTAAATGAGAATAAGAAAGAAAAGTATTTCCTTGTGCCCCCCTTTCCCTGTTAATGCCCTACCTGCCCCCCTGGCAAAAATTTGCTAGACCCGCCCCTGCACAGTTACCAGCTGTCAGCTACGTAGAAAAGGATCCTGGTGTTATTTGTCTCTCAGAAACAGTTCATAACTTCAACTCATCCATGTCACCTAAAAGGTAAACCTGTTTCTCCATCAGCTGTTCAGCTCTGATGATTCAGTAAGGACATCTCCTGGTTTCATCTGCATGTTTCCCTCTCACCAGATAACCAAACCGACATCATGACCAGCAGCTTTAACTGTGGCTCCAGCAAACATCAGCTGATACTAGAAATTAATATTAAATAAATTCTAACAACAGCTGATCAAGCTTAAACGTGCTGCTGTTGTTTAACGCGACATCCGCTGGTTTCCTCTTTCTGGCGCAAAGTGGGCGATAAACAAACAAGAGAGAAAAGCCGATCAGCTGATCATTGATCAGTTTCGTGATTGAAGTAGAAACAGGAGAGGAGAGAATGAGAGAAGAAGAGGCAGCTGTGCAGCTTCAGCTTTGTGTCTTTTCCATTGTAGCTGAAGTCCGGGACAAACTGTGTTCCTTTTCACCTCAGTACGAAACGCATAATATTTTCTCTGAATACCAGACGATTCTGTTTTTTAGGGCACGGTTGGCAACTCTAATAATTAACCGTATGAACAAAATAAAGTTCAACATCAGTAACATAGCACCCACACAGCTGTATAGAAACTCCGTCATGCTAGCTAGCACGCAGTACGAAAAAGTCAGCATACCGAAAATAAACTCCACCTAAACTTGGTTTATATCTGACTCAGATAGACTGCAGGTCATAACTTCTTACCTGAAGTTCAGTTCACCTGACACGCGGACTGGCGGCCCCTTCGGGTCTCTCCTCTTGCCTCCCTTTTCCTTCATCCACCTGCTGGCCTCCACCACTTGCTAATGTTATTGAATCTGTGGAAGCTCCGCGATATCCACCACACGAAGTAACGAGTAACGAGCCTATCTAAATCCCAGTAACGAGTAATGCATTCCTGGTTTTGGCATAATAACTAGTTACCCTGCTCGTTACCACAATAATAACGTAGTTACTGTAACGTGTTACTTAATAACGGGTTAGTCCCAACACTGATAACCAGTCAGTCAAACAACCACGAATAACATAATACATCACATCCTATAGATGAAAATAAATGTATTCACACTGTGCAACAGTATGTAGAAAGAATTTTACATTACAGTAGGGCTGTGCGATATGACCAAAATCTCATATCCCGATATTAAGACATCTATCGTCCGATAACGATATAAATTACAAAAATGTAACATTTTCTGTAAATTCTGTGAATCTCGGGCAGCTCGACTTGCGTGAAGTGTTTCCAGCTGGGCGTCGCGTACCTGGAGTCCAGTGTTTTAACTATACATTTTTAGACATAGGTTGTAACGGCCGCCGTTTTCTTTGTATTTATTACACAGCGTGCTGCGGGGAAAAGCCTGTTCTAACGTTTGAGTCTAAGGTTTATTTTTTAGCACCTGACGGCTCTTTTCTGCTTCTCATCCGTAAATACTCTGCATCTTTCACGTGATTCAGTTTATTTTGAAAAGTCTCAACAGGATCTTGAGCTTTATTGTGAAAGGTTTATGTGGAAAATAAACAAGCGGACACGAGGTGGTTTTACCGTCGTTGTTGCTAACGACAACGCATACAAACAAGCGCTTGTCCGTCTGTAGTGTGGTTATATTAAATATAAGAGAAAGAGAGAACTTTAGGAAATTAATATAGCCGCTACAGTGTGTAACATGCGGTGGAGATGAAGCCAGCCGCGGAGGTGTGCAGGTGGATAGCGAATGAGCAACAGCTTCTGACTTTCCAAAAGTACTCATTTATTTACAATATCAAAAATAAAAGTGTCACCTCTACCACACATTACTAACGAGCACACTAGTCCGCGTACACACGGGAGCATCCATTACAGGGAGAGTACGAAGAAGAACAAAAAGGGGGTGATACACCAGTCATGAGACAGAAGGCGCCGCCATGTGGTGATACACTGCATTACAATAGCAACTGTTACATAGTCCCCCCTGGTGAGAAAAAGGCTGTCCTCAGCCGTACACAGCTGAAAAAGCACACACCACACCTAACAGAACCCTATACATAGAGGTTATAGTTAAGATCGGCACACACACAGGGCAAAAGACCATTCAAAAATGAATCTGGTGAAAATAGGATGAATATGTACAGTGGAAAATCAGTTTTCTTTTTTTTTTTTAGTAAATGTCAAGAATGAACCTTAACGCACTAAAGAGCCATAAAACTGGATTAAGTAGAGCAAACAGAAACATCTACATATCATGACTCAAAATAGCAATGCAACAAGATAGCATCAAACAGGTTTAACCAAAACATTTCACTTCAGATCAAGCCTGGTTGTGTGAAAATCATTAGTCCATCTTTTGTTGTTCCAGCCAGACGTAATTCTGGGGCAACGTCTGGGCCTGAGATTGTAATGTCCACCAGCAGCTGGGTGCTGAACAGATCTGGGTGAAAGACTGTCTGAAACAGCGCCCACACCAGAAGAAGAGTCAATGTCCGGTAAATCAAAGGGGAATGGCTCAGAGTCAATGTCAGTGACAGCAGGGGGGCCAGGGTGGGCCTGAGACTCAGAGTTCCCTGTGATCTCTCTCCCAGCAGGAGATGAAACAGAATGTTCTTTGGAAGTGAGAGAGTCCCAGGTATGGAACGGTTGCATGTTTACAACATGATAAACACCTGCATCCACACCGGAGTCCACCCAAGCGAGCCTGTAATTAACATCACTGAGTCTCTGAGATACACACAATGGTCCCTCAAACAGTGGTGCAAGTTTAGCAGTAAAGTTAGACTGAGCGTCTGACCTGGGGTGCGTCTTAACTCTCACAAGGTCACCAACACAAAACGTGGCATGTCGATGTCTCAAGTCATAGTAATGTTTTTGTCTGTCATGGCTATAGTCCAGAGCTGCTTTGGCGTGGTCGTGAGCTTCCTGTAGGGAGGCTCTCAGAGTCTCAGGGTAAGGTACACCCGGTTCATCAACACCTGCTGTAGAAGGCTGAGTGATAAGGTCAAGCGGGGTGTCTAACTCACGACCATAAAGCATCATGGCAGGAGTCATACCTGTACTGTCATGGGGGGCAGTACGCAGAGCAAAGCAAATCTGAGGGAGAAACTTGTCCCATGATGTGTGTTTATCACCTACATAAGCGCGGATTGCAGTTTTCAGAGTCCGGTTGACACGTTCAGTAGCATTCGTCTGAGGGTGATAAGCCGTAGTTAGTCTGTGCACTGACCCTAAGGCAGAAACAACATGTTCAAAAAGCTCACTCACAAAAGGAGACCCTCTGTCAGAAATCAGGTAAGTGGGTGTACCATGTCTAGCAAAAATGTCAGTGACAAATTTACCAGCTGCTACCTGAGATGTAGCTTCTTTGACAGCACTGGCTTCGACCCATTTAGTCAAATAGTCAGCAAACACGATCAAATATGCATTACCAGCGGGGGTGCGGGGCAGTAGTCCAACAAAATCCACCCCAACATACTCCCAGGGTTTCTGGGGGACAATGGGAACCATAAGACCGGCTGCTTTTTTCTGACTTGGCTTGGTGAGTTGGCACACTGAGCATGAAGTCACATAGCACTTCACATCAGCAGCCATCTTGGGCCAAAAGAACCTAAAGCGCAGTCTAGCCAGTGTCTTAGAAACACCCAAGTGACCTGCTGTGGGGTGGTCGTGGTAATAGTCCAGCAAGGTGCCTCTCATGGAAGTAGGGGTGAACAGTTTCAGCTCTTTCAAAGGGTGCAAAGCACACGTGGACTTGGGGTCTCTGTAATACAAAAGAGAGTCATACACAACATACTGCAACAAGGTGGCACTGTCTGAGCTGTTCAGAGAGTCTGCTTCAATGTCTCTGAGGAGTGGACCTGTGACGTGATCATCCAGCTGCAGCCGTCTCAATTGTGAACGGTCAGCCAGAATGACGGGGGGCAGAGTACGAATGTCCAGGCTGCCCATGACAGCATGATCTGGTAAAAGATCCGTCGGCCTGTCAGAGGTCAGAGGCAAAGGGTGGCATGACAGTGCGTCGGGAACTTTGTTTTGTGCACCAGGTTTGTGCACTATTGTGAAATCAAAGTCCTGCAAACGAAGTGACCAGCGGGCGAGTCGGCCCGTTGGGTTTTGACGAGACATGAGCCACCTGAGACTATTGTGGTCAGTGAAGATAGTAACATGAACACCTTCAACGTACGGGCGGAAGTGTTCCAGGGCCCATATCACAGCAAGGCACTCCTTCTCCGAAGTGCAGTAGGGGAGTTCAGCTTTGTGAAGGGAGCGACTAGCAAAAGCCACAACATACTCACGACCCTTGTCATCCTTTTGCATCAATGCTGCCCCAAGACCAATGTCACATGCATCAGCGTGAATGGAAAAGGGACGGTTGAAGTCCGGAAATGACAGGATCGGGGCTGATGTGACATGGTCTTTCAAAGTGTCCATGGCTCTTTGACAGCTGTCGTCCCAGTGGAAAGCATTGTCCTTTCTGGTGATGGCGTGAAGAGGTTCAGCATGGCGGGCATAATTCTGAATGAAGCGCCGATAATAGCCAGTCAAGCCAAGGAACTGACGGACGTGTTTCACCGAGGTTGGGGTATCAAACTCCTTGACCGCCTTTACTTTGTCTGGATCGGGTTTAACACCTGATGATGTGATGCGGTACCCGAGAAAGGTGAATTCATCGAGGCAGAATTGACACTTTTTGAGCTTCAAGGACAAGCCAGCAGCCTGGAGTCTGCCCAGCACCTCCTCAAGATCCACCAAGTGCTGTTCAAAGGTAGGTGAGGCGATAACAATGTCATCCAGGTAGACCGCGCACGTTTTGTAAATGAGGCCAGCAAGCACAGAGTTCATGAGCCTCTGAAAAGTTGCAGGTGCGTTGCAGAGCCCAAAGGGCAGCACCCGGAACTGGAAGAGACCACAGTGAGAGATGAAAGCAGTTTTAGGCTTGGAGTCTTCTGCTACAGCAACCTGCCAATAGCCTCGCGCTAAGTCCAATGTTGTGACAAACTTTCCCCGTGCCAGAAAGTCCAAAGACTCATCCACACGAGGCAGGGGATAAGAGTCTTTTCGGGTAACTTGGTTGAGCTCTCGAAAGTCCACACAAAACCTTGAAAGTCCACACAAAACCTTGGTTCCGCGGCCGCTCTATTGACAATGACCACAGGAGCTGCCCAAGGGCTTGTGGAAGGTTCAATGATGTTGTCCTTCAACATTTGTTGCACTTGTTCTTCAATCACAAGTTTCTTAGCAGGTGACGTGCGATAGGGTGGGAGATTGACAGGTGTTGCATTGCCAGTCTCTATGGCATGCTCAGTGAGAGCCATTCGACCAAGATGACCATCAAACAAGGAGCTAAACTTGCTGAGCAGATTGAGTAAAGCATCCTTGTCGCTCTCTGAGAGACTTGCTTCAGACAGTTTGGCTGTTAAGTCTGAGCGAATCAAGTCCAAAGACATCAGTGTTCCAGGCGAATGCGAGTAATCATTTGGAAGGTCCTCTTCATCGTCTGCGAGTGGGCAGGGGATGTCCTCAATGCAGACTGTTCTAGTGGGAATGTGAATAGAAACAGAAGCTCTTGCCATAAAATCCATTCCCAGAATGAAAGGAGAAGACAAATCTGGTATTATTGCAAAACGCTGGTAAAAGTTCTTGTTCATGAATCCAATATTGAGCCAAATAACACCCTCAGGGATGCAGGGAGCATTATTGGCGAGGTTAACTGCAGGAACATTCCACTCACTTGTGTTTCTAGGGTAAGAGTCATTTACTTGAATGAGATCTGGTCGTACAACTGAGAGGGAAGCGCCCATGTCGAGGGTAGCATCCACAGATGAAGCATTGAAGTTCACTTTCGTTCTTAGTGGGGTATTCCAGTGGACTTGTGAAAAATTGTCTTCCAAGTGTCCAAGACTGTGTCCACCCTGCAGTGAATGGGGCATGTGAGGCTCCGTTAGTAACTGGGGGAAGGCTGGCCTCTGTGAAATGTCCTCCCCCCCGTGGAGTTTCCCGACTGCTTGTATTGCGGCTGGGATGCAGTGCTGCTTAATTCCAACCTTTCGTGGCCTGGGTCAGAGGGGCCAGGCGCCGGCAATGGCTGGACCGGGCCATGCCTAGCGGAGTTTGAGGGTCGTTGTGGCAAATGAGGTTGGGTGTTACAGTTTGGGTAGGTGCGTGTAGTGAACCCTGGCTGAGAGCATTTGAAGCAGTAAGGTTCAGGCTTATAGTTTTCTTTGCCACACGAAGGAGGCTGTGGTCTATGCGGTCCAAGCACTGAGTGAAGCTCATGAGCACGCAGCAGCAGGTCCATTACAGAAGTGACATTAGCGCCATACAGGGCAACTCTGTATTTTTCAAGAGCATGTTTACTAATTAGGTTGATTCTGTCTTTTTCAGGCGGAGGGCTCTTCAGTTTATCAAACTCACTCAACATGTGGGCAACAAAGGTTGGGAGTGGTTCGTCCTGAGCCTGAACACGATCCAATATCCCTCTCAGGATGCGTTCTTGGCTGTCGGAGGGCAGAAAAACTGTCTTAAACAGCTGACAGAATTGAGCCCATGACGTGATGTGGGAGCTCAATGCCTTGAACCATTTCCCGGGCTCTTTTGCAAGAAAGTGTGGCAGTTCGTTTAGCAATTGCCCATCAGTTAGGTTCAATGAGGCTTTGTATGTGCCAACTGTATTTAACCAGTCCTCAGGTTGCACTTTGTCATCCCCAGCATACACAGGAGGCTCCAGTTTGGCGTGATGTAAAGCTGCCGCAATCACTCTGGAAGTGCTGCTGAGCTCGAGTGAGTGAGATGGGAGGAAAGGATTTGTAGGTTGAAATGGGTTGCTGGGCAGGAACGGATTGGTACTGTTGGTGGGTTCAGTTTTGTCCCTCGCAGGAACATGAGGTGTCGATGTGGCCATCGGGAAAACAGGAGACTGTGGGACTGCAGGAGGGGGAGAGTTCCCCGTTGTGAGTTGGTCCCACTGCTTCAGTAAACTCTGCTGTATGTTCAGTGAGTCACGTAAACAGTCACTAAGCCTATTCACCTCAGTTCTTAATTCCACCAGTTGTTGGCTAAGGCTAGGAGTTACATTGTCAACTATCTGGCACATTGGTAATGGGGTAAGTTCCATGTCTGAGTCAGAGTCATCTGGGTAGTGTGCCATTGCGATTTCAAAAAAATTAAGCCGCTCCAGCGCACAGCGCAGTCATTTATATCACAGTAAAAGAGTCAGTTAGGTCAGACTACAAAGACAAAACTGCAAAAATGCCGTTCAAGACTAAATTTGGAAAAACCACATATGAAAACGTCACCCAACAACTAAAATTAGACTGAAGTGATCACAACCATGTTATTACAATAGCATGTCTGCAACACTAGAGCTCAATGCAAGATTAGTTTTAAATCGTTTCATTATACTGAGCCGAAGACCAGCACTAACAGTTGTAGTCGGCCAAGTTATCACTTACATGTGCTACAGTCCGTCTAGTCTCAGAAGAGGGAAAGGGGAATGAAAAGCCAGCAGAAACGTTCATTTCCAGGCTCCCCACAGAAGAATTAATCCTTAGAAGACGAAAACAACAGCATGTCCGAATAACAGATCCACAGAGTCCATTCGCGACGCGGAGTCAGCTTCTCTCTTTTTCTTTTTTCCAAGCGGAGCAGCGGCACACCGCGGTATCCAGAAATTAGTCGGGTCCCACCTGAGCTGAGGCTGCGGCCACGGCTGGGGAAAACGTCCGAGCGTCCGCAAAAGTGAGAAGATTTCCGAGACAGTTCACGTGCTAGAAGAGAAGAATCCCCGGCGGGATACAAAAATCGTCTGAAGTCCAAGGGAAAAAAGTTCGGGCGCCAGTTGTAACGTGCGGTGGAGATGAAGCCAGCCGCGGAGGTGTGCAGGTGGATAGCGAATGAGCAACAGCTTCTGACTTTCCAAAAGTACTCATTTATTTACAATATCAAAAATAAAAGTGTCACCTCTACCACACATTACTAACGAGCACACTAGTCCGCGTACACACGGGAGCATCCATTACAGGGAGAGTACGAAGAAGAACAAAAAGGGGGTGATACACCAGTCATGAGACAGAAGGCGCCGCCATGTGGTGATACACTGCATTACAATAGCAACTGTTACAAGTGACCATCAAAATAATGAAAAAATATTGGCGTAAACAGTTTATTTTGCGACACCACGAAACAAACGATAGCGTAAAATGAAACGATAGACGTTTTCATATCGTCATCCGATATATATCGTTATATCGAACAGCCCTACATTACAGTGTTAAATTTCAGGTCATTTTAGTCATTTGTTGCAGTTAACCTAATGCAAACATGCCTCTGTGCACTTTTTCCAACCAGAACTAGCATTACTGGGTAGAAAACTCAAAATGTAATATCTATTCATGTGGGGGGATTTTTATTGAGATTTTTCATTTACAATACAAACTTAATATGGCACTTACACACAGCTTCATTAACAAATGTGTCATTCTTCAGTAAATCCAAACAATGTGCACCACAGGAGACTTTGACATGCTAACTGACTTTTGATGAAAGTTCTCCCTCTCTCTGTAATCCTTTGTGTCTTCTCTTTTTCTCCCCATTATCACACATAAAGACACTAACTGATTTCACTGACTGAGCGTTGTTGCAGAAACAGCTGGCTGCCTGAGTGAGCTCCCTTTCTGTCTCTTCTTTTTTTTATCTTCTGTCTTTCACTCTGTGTTTGTTCATTTAACCAACAAAAAAAGACACACAAAAAAGCTACTGAAGATTTATTTTTCCACAAGCTCTTTTATTTCAAGGTTATCTTTGCCCCTCAACTTCCCATCAGTGGAACAATAAAGATAACCTTAAAATAGAAAAGAACAAAATATAAAAATGTTTTCAAGTGATGCAGAATAAATATCATTACTTTTTTGGCCATCTGCTGCTCTACAGCATAGAGAGCAGATAGCAGTAATGCTAACACTCACACTGGCACGAGAAGTACGAGAAGCTGTTTTCTTCAAACAAGCAGAGTTTTGAAATGCTAACTGGATTCACTGAGGAAATTATACACTCACCAATCACTTTATCAGCTACATTTGCATACTTTCTCAAACATGCCATTATCCACTCAGCCAATCAAGTGGCAACACTGCAATAAAAACCTGCACATAAAGGTCAGGAACTTCAGGTAATGTTTATAACAGACATCTGAATGGAAAAACCAGCAACATTCAAAGTCAGTCGCAGGGAGCTGATTTTTAAAGTGAAACACTGAAGGAGACATAAACAGTGTGTAGTGGCTGTAAGGCTCAAATGTGCAAATTAATGAAGGGCCCAAGGTGTACGAACAGGAATATGACATCACTTTAATCACATGACATTACCTGGCCAAAATGTGTTTCTCACTAAGGGTTGAGAATTTGTCACTGTGAGAATGGCAGTATAATATAAAGCCTCCAAATACATACAGTCACGTGATGAAGACAGGAATCTCTGCAGTCCTGTAAAAACTCAGTACAACCTTCCTCCCTCCATAAGACATCAGAGGGTAAGTAGCAGCCATGTGCTGGTAATCAAATGCACTTGATCATCGCTAAGTTTGTGTTTACACAATACCAAGGAGGAAGGCTTGGTACTCAAAGAAACAAGAACTGATGTCCATCTGGGTTGGCAGGCCATTTCCAAACAATTTGAAGTCCAATATTCTATTTCGCAAAAGTTTATTTACAAGTGGAAAACATTAAAGGCAGTTTCCAATATTATCAGGAGTGAACATCTCGGCATTGGAACGTGCAAAAACTCAGCAGCTCCATCTCAGGCTCTACATGCTACAGTTAGCAAATGTTAAAGTTCATGACAGTCCAATTAAAAAAAGACTGAACAAATATGGCCTGTCTGGAAGTGCGACCAGGAGAAAACCTTGTTTCTCTAAAACTGAACAAAGCCAAACACATCCAACCTGCGGGACTGTCAGCTCCTGATTTGGGCACCTCAAAGTCACTTAGTGAACCATGCACTCCGCTGTATACCAAAGTATTCTAGAGTCAAATGTGAGGCCGTCTGTCTGACAGCTAAAGGTTGGCTGAAACTGGGTCATCCAACAGGACAATAATCTCGAGCACAGCACCTCAGCTAACATCACTCTGTGTTTTTGGCTAGGTTAGCGTTAGCGTGCTGTTCATGTGGATACTTGCAAGTTCTTATTAAGCTGCTATTTCATCCAAGTGGAACCAGTAAGCAAATTCAATAGGCAAGCAGACAAACAATTCCAAGGAAATGAACCGTCAGGCTCTCGTTTCCCAAGTCAAAAAGGAAAGAATTGTGTCAACTTACTGTTGCTAATGGTATTTCTTTCGAACAAACTTCATTTTTAACAGTCGTGTGAAGCCCTTTTTTGAAGCAGACATCCATCCACTACAGACAATGTTTCAGGTCTGTTCTGGTTGCTTTTCTCCATTGTTGGTGAGGAATAATCTTCACAGAGAGCTGTTTAAAGTGAGCAAATCTCCCACTTAATGGTATCTGTAGTGTCTGATCAGGTTCCTAGCATCACTGCCAGCCCTGTCAGGTTCCCCTCACCCTTTTTAGTGGGTGGATGACTTCAGTTTTATACTAGAACGAGAAGGGCGCTCGCAGAGTTCAGACCTCTGCCAAGGACCGTGTCTGTCAGTCCAGGCTTTCAGTTTTAAAGAAAGAAATCTAATTTGCACCAAAATTTAATGGACTTATCCTTTTGCCTTTTGCCACTGAGCTTTATGAAATTTGGATGCTTGTTTTTGTGTACTCTTGCTGACAGACTGACAGAAAACAAATTGGAACGAGACATGAGAGTGAAAAGAAACATCAATTTCATAACTGAGCATCCACTACATTTGTGCTGTCATGCCATCCAGTGAAACTGTTTGTGTGGCTGATGTCCTCAAACCAGAGGGGATCATTTTTCTTGCTGGATTTATTAATGTGACAAAAATGCAGCAGGAAAAAAATAAACTAAACTGCTAAAAGTCAAATGAATTTGGATGTTTTAGCATATTATTGACTTGATTTTACACCTTCTGATGTCAGAGCAGACTTCATTAATTCAGTATCTATTTATCTGAGGATGTTATGCATTATGATTCATTTTCTTCCTCTTTGTCACAATTTTCTACCCACACATGTTGTATTTAAGCATTAAATGAAGCTATTAGTCATGTCAGCAAGAGATAAAACCAGGCGTAGATTATACAGGAGGCTGATTGTTCTTTGGTCGTGTTTGCTGTTGTTGAACATCTTGTATTCTTCTCTCATTTATTTTGTTTTGTTTGGGTTTGTTTGGGTTTTTCCCTTTTATCAGCAGCTGTATTTCCACGAATGCTCACTAGGGTCTATATCTACTCATGATATTGCATATGACAGTTTTCACATGTTGGATTCAGACAACACAGATTTGCCACACAGACTCGATGAACCTGTCAGATTGTGACTCTTACTATAAAAGCCTTGGAAAGAAAAAGAAGTGGCTACCTTCAGGAGGAAAAATACAACCAGTGCAGAAGTTACAAAAACTGCAGTTCCTCAAATGGCCGTTTGAGGCTGACTGTGAGAGACGCTTTGAGGCTTCAGTCACACAGGCCTAGAGACCAGTCAGCAAACCCTGCAGTAACTGCTCGTCACCAGGGGAAAGGCTGTAATCCAAAGCATGATTGGCACAACTATTATTTTGAAGGTGAAGACTCACAGTTTCCAGTTTGTGTCACATTTCTATAGTCACTGACCTGTTTGCAAACACTCTCCAACAACTTACTGAGTGGTAGTGGAAAACTGCTAGCGACCAAAGGAGTGTGTATAAATCTTTGTGACTGTGGCGGAGGCGTGGTCCCTGGCTCAGCTGCAGTGGAGGGGTGGTGCACTGAGCTCAAGGGGCGGTGCCAGGGAGGTTGGAGGGACAGGTGTGTGTGCTGGAGACCAGCTAGCAAGTTGGTACTGGGTGCCGAACTGAAAGAACCTGCATGTGTGGTACACTCCCGAAGTGATAAGCATAACAGTGTGTGGGGTCGGTCATTACAATGACTAATGTAACCAAGCAAAAGGAAGAAAATTTGAGAATCAATCTGGAACCGAGCGGGAGAATAGAATAGTAAAGCCCTAAATTGTGACTGTACAACAAGTACAACAAAATTGTGGGTGCTCCACACCAACTGTGCAGGAAAACATAAATAGTAAGGCAGCATGAATAAATAACAAACTAGAGGAATATATACAAAAACAATACAAAGTGCCTGAATGTAGTGCAAACAGCTTGGTCTGAGTATAGAGTGCTTGTGTGAGTGTCCTGAGTGACGAGGGTTACTCAAACCATGGATTGGTTGGTGGGTGGGCAGGTGTGGGATGATGGTCGTTATCAGTCTGAATGGCCCAGGGGAAAAAGCTGTTAGTGAGTCTGGAGGTGTAGAACCAGATTGACCCGAGGTGCCGACCAGAGGGCAGCCGTTCAAACAGGTGGTGGGCGGAGTGCGAGGGGTCACCTGTGATGGCCCTGGTTTACCTGAGACAGGAGGAGCGGGTGATGGCCTCGCCTCCAGGGTGGCAGAGGGCAGCCAATGATTTTTTTTGCCCAGAAATTTGATGGTGGAGAAAGATTCCACCCATTATGCATTTATAATGAGAGGGGAGTGGACCTGTCTGTGCCTCCTGAAGTCCGTGATTAGGTTTTTGTTTTGTTTTATTTTGTTTTAAGGACGTTCAGTTTCAGGTTAGTTCCTGAGCACAAGCAGGACAGTTTCTCTCTTTGCTCTGTACGCTATCTCATCTCCTTCAGTGATGGGCTGGTGGTGTCATCAGCATACTTTCATTATCCTTTATTTAACCAGGTAAAAGGTCCCACTGAGATTAAAATCACTTTTCCAAGACAGAGCTGATGAAGAGGGCAGCAGCAGTTCCAACAAATACAACAGGTACAATACAATACAATTGTATTTATATAGCACATTTAAAAACCACAGGTATGCCAAAGTGCTTCACAGAACAAGTTAAGAGCAATAATAAATACAGATACAAATAAAATAAAATAAATACAAATAAAATATACTAACAGGCGGGAGACATATCCAGTGTTGGGACTAACGCGTTATTAAGTAACGCGTTACAGTAACTACGTTATTATTGTGGTAACGAGCACGGTAACTAGTTATTATGCCAAAATCAGGAACACGTTACTTGTTACTGGGATTTAGATAGGCTCGTTATTTGTTACTTCGTGTGGTGGCTATTGCGGAGCTTCCACAGATTCAGTAAGATTAGCAAGTGGTGGAGGCCAGCAGGTGGATGAGGGAAGGGGAGGCGGCCGCCGGTCCGAGTGTCAGGTGAACTGAACTTCAGGTAATGATGTGTGATCTGCAGTCTATCTGAGTCAGATATAAACCAAGTTTAGGTGGAGTTTATTTTCGTAATGCTGACTTTTTCGTACTGCGTGCTAGCTAGCATGACAGAGTTTCTATACAGCTGGGTGGGTGCTATGTTACTGATGTTCAGCTTTATTTTGTTCATAAGGTTAATTATTAGAGTTGCCAACCATCCCGTAAAAAACGGAATCGTCTGGTATTCAGAGAAAATATTACGCGTTTCGTATCGAGGTGAAAAGGAACACAGTTTGTCCCGGACTTCAGCTACAATGAAAAAGACACAAAGCTGAAGGTGCACAGCTGCCTCTTCTCTCATTCTCTCCCCCTCCCTCTCCTGTTTCTACTTCAATCATGAAACTGATCAATGATCAGCTGATCGGCTTTTCTCTCTTGTTTGTTTATCGCCCACTTTGCGCCAGAAAGAAGAAACCAGCGGAGGTCGTGCTAAACAACAGCAGCACGTTTAAACTTGATCAGCTGTTGTTAGAATTTATTTAATATTAATTTCTAGTATCAGCTGATGTTTGCTGGAGCCACAGCTGTAAAAGCTGCTGGTCATGATGTCGGTACTGAATCATCAGAGCTGAACAGCTGATGGAGAAACAGGTTTACCTTTTAGGTGACATGAATGAGTTGAAGGGAAGTTATGAACTGTTTCTGAGAGACAAATAACACCAGGATCCTTTTCTACGTAGCTGACAGCTGGTAACTGTGCAGGGGCGGGTCTAGCAAAGTGTTGCCAGGGGGCCAGGTAGGGCATTAACAGGGAAAGGGGGGCACAAAGAAATACTTTTCCTTCTTATTCTCATTTAAAATGTCTCGCTTTTAAAAAATAATTATCTGAGTCTTACAACAAACAATTGATAGATTGATACATATATACCATCAGAACAGTGTACATCACTGTCACAACAGTGTTTATTTTCATTCAAAGGCTTTATGATTTTTCCTATAATGGTGGGCCGGTCTCTAGTCAAAATGCCCGGGACGATTTTTTTGTCCCAGTCCAGCTCTGTATGCAGCTCATCTGCAGTCTGGTGTTACCTACATCTTCCTATTCAGAAGGCAGAATTTCCGAGTTCTGAGTACAATCAAAAGCACCACGACTGCAGTTTTCGTGTTGGATGTAAAAAGCGCACATGACGCTGTGACGTAGGCTAGAATCATGGCAGCGGTCAACGACGGTCCAGGCGTGGGATTTCTCTCGTGGAAATACGCACATTACTTTTTCCTTTCTATTGGTAGGTGGCACAGTGCACTTGTGGCGAGTAACCAAGCTAGAAGACTGGCAATCTTGCTGCGTATCCAGTTACAGAAGCAACACATTAACAAGAGAATTCTGAGTAAAACCAAAGTTACTTTCCCTAGTAACTAGTTACTTTGAAAGTAACGAGTAACTTGGAGTAACTGAGTTACTTTTGATAGAAGTAACTAGTAATGTAACTAAGTTACTGATTTAAAGTAACTTACCCAACACTGGACATAACTAACCAGTAATACACCAGGCATAGTAGGCACAATCCGAAAGGGTGAAGGTTAAAACATTATAAACATTAATAAAGCGAAAAAGGTAAGTTACAGTACACTTAAAAATGCGGGCTCTAGGGGGGGGGGGAAGCAAGGCTAAATAAATAAGTTTTTAATCGAGATTTAAAAGATTGAATTGAATCAGACACCCGAATAGCTTGAGGGAGGTTATTCCAGAGGTACGGTGCGACAGCGGCGAATGCACGGTCACCTCTGGTCTTAAGCCGAGATCTAGGTCGCACCAGGAGCATTTGACCTGCTGATCTAAGCGCTCTCCCAGGGGTATAAAAGCTGAGGAGATCCGTAAGATAGCTGGGCGTGGTGTTATTTATGATTTTAAAAGTGAGCAATAAGATTTTAAAATCAATGCGAAATTTAATAGGGAGCCAGTGCAGGTCGGAAAGAACTGGAGTAATAGACTCAAACCTGCCAGTTCCAGTTAAGAGACGTGCAGCAGCATTTTGAACGAGCTGCAGTTTGTGAACAAGGGCAGAATGGAGACCAGTATGAAGGGAATTACAGTAATCTAATCTGGATGTAACAAAGGCATGGATAAGTTTTTCCAGTCCTTACGTGGTATGTAGGGCTTGGCCTTAACTGATTGAAACTCGATTTAACTACAGAGGACACATGTTTGTCCAGCTTGAAGGAACTGTCCAAGACAACACCCAGGTTCCTCACAGTGTCAGAAAGGGAGTCAGCAAAGGGCCCAAAAATACCAATTAGTTCAGCCCGAGAGAAGGGAGTATCAAAGATTACAATTTCTGTCTTCTTATCATTTAGAATGAGGGAATTGCTCAGTAGCCAGATTTTAACTTCATTCATACAATCAAAGAAGTGTTGCAACGACGACGTGACATCCTCAGCCAGTTCAAAATAGATTTGAATGTCATCCGCATAAAAGTGAAAAGAAATATTGTATTTATCAAAGATTGGGCCCAAGGGTAACAAGTATAAAGAGAACAGCATGGGACCCAGCACAGACCCCTGGGGGACACCAGAGGTAACAGGGGCAATGGAGGAGGCGTAGGTACCCATGGTGACAGAAAAGGACCTTACTGATAGATAGGATTTAAACCAGCTAAGGGCACTGCCCGTGATGCCCACCAGATGCTCAAGCCTCATTAAAAGGACATTATGGTCCACCAAATCAAAAGCAGAGGACAAATCAAGCAAAATTAACACCACAGGGCGCCCTGAATCAGCAATTGAGAGAAGATCATTAAAAACTCTCAGTAATGCAGTTTCTGTGCTATGGCGTGGCTTAAACCTGGACTGAAATTTTTCCCTGATATTATTTGCATCCAAATAAGTTTGAAGTTGGGAATGAACAATCTTCTCTAGGATTTTAGACAGAAACGGGAGTTTGGAAATGGGTCTAAAGTTAGTGAGATCATCCTGATCAAGGGAGCTCTTTTTGAGTATAGGTTGCACTACAGCGTGTTTAAAAGCAGGTAATAATATAACAAGTAAAAATCAAATATAATATACAAGGGAACATAATTACGTGAATAATATGCAGACTATAGACATGAGGGCTCGAGGTCTGTAGTCACTGATGCTGTCTATTACAGCCTATATACCTTTTTTCCCTACTGACCAGTGGTGTCCAGGGGGTTACTGACCAGTCTCCAGGCATCTGAGACTCGGGCTTTGTAATCAGTTTCACAGCAACCTCCAGCAGCCCATCACAGCCATCTGGGGAATATCCACAAACCAATTTCTAGGCCTGTGTTACAGAGGCCTTAGTCGTGTTCTTTCAGCTGCAGCTCTGATCGTATTAAACAGTGAGAGCGAGCAGTGTACAAATGACAAAAAGAGTATTCAAACCACTAAGTATACAGGTGTGTAAATTTTCATATCTTTGGTTGTCTTTCAGTGTATGAAAGCATAAATTTCTATAAACCAGGGAGTCAGGAAAAAAGAATAAACCTTGCTCTGCTCAGACTTTGAATCTCTTGTTAATTATTATTATTGTCCGTGCACCGATGTCCAAGCTATCTTCTGCATGTGATGCGGTTTTCCAGGTGTTTTTGCGAGTACAGATATGCAGTGTAGAAAATAACCTGCTTTAAACTTTTTGTTTTGTTAGGCTGACTGAGTTAAGTGACTTTGGCCCAGATATTCATATTTCTGTTTGGCTGATGGGAATTATGAACCTCTTCAAAAAAAGAGTTTAGACCTCAAAACACTCACAAATTCAAATTCTCACTCTGAACATGCCACTTACTGACGCTAATTTAATAAGTAAAAAAATAGCTGTAATTAAGTAGCTACTTGTACAGTGTTTTAAGGTAGTAACTGAATAAAGTCGCCAGGTGCTAGTAAATGAAATGAAATCCAAAGTAAAAGGGTATGCTTCCCAGTCACTGAGTGAGGTGAGGAGACATTTGGACTGAGGATAAAGGTAATGAAGAAACTTTATATATATAAAGACTCTGAAGTCTGGATTTTACTTCATCAAGAAATCTTCTTTTTCTTAGCTGACTGAAAAATCAGACGTTTACATGTCTTGAGAGAGAAGATGTTCAGACAGACTTTCGGGGGAAGCATCACCTTAAATGACGTTAACCTTCAAAGGAGCTTAAAATTTCGGTAAAGAGGGATTCCCAACTTTAGAGTATAATAATTTACCTCACCTCACGTCACAGGAGTCGTCTTTCATTATAATCAGAAGGTCTCATTAGCACATAATCCATCCAATCATTCAATTCTGATTTGTCTGATCATTAAACCAGTGGACAGCACCTTTCACATGTCAGGGCTGCTTTGCTGGAGCAGGCAGAGATGCCAGGTTCAGGCTCACACTGTTTTAAAATGACGTCTTCGGGTTTCACTTCCACTTCATCTCCCAGATTTGAATGCATTTGATTTACAGTTTCAGAGGGGAAGCGTTTTCAGATGGCTGTTTGGAGTGAAGCACCACACTATGCTGCTGCTCTGCTGCAGAAGAGAGCTGGAAATCAAGCACAGCTCACTGGGGAACAGGCTTACCAACAGTCTGAGAGTGGGCTTCATTCTCTGGGCTCGTTTGCTGGAATTTGTGAACGTATGATTTATATCCGAACCCTGAGGAGTAAATTATGAAGCAGACCTGTAGATGGGAACTACAGGGAAAGTAATTTCAACAATACTTTGCAGGATATGAAGAAAATGTTTCAAGCAATGGGGCTATGAAGACAAAAGTGAATAAATATATGTGTGTGTGTGAGTACAAGCCCCCCAGCGTGCTTTCAAAACTTTTAAAAGGACTAAATTTTCATGGCTGGGAGGAAAGTGCATTCATCACATCACATTGTATGTAGGCCAGTATATCTTCATGTACCCGGGCTCTAACGAATGCTTATTTTATAAGTCACTCTGGCTTCCATGAGCACAGATAAGCTGCTGTGTTGCTTTAGAGAAGAGCTTTAGGCCTCTTATACATTCAAAATTTAGGAATTTCATTCTGAGGAAAAACAGTGGGATGAGAATTATAGCGTCATACTGTTAGTCCGCAGTTTTACTATTTGAGTCATTTTCAGTCCCAAAATACATCAGCATACTGGAGTTAAAGCAGCAAAATGGATTTTAATGTATGTTGTACAATATTATATAGAATTGTTAATTCTCCCTCCCACTGCACCATCTGTCTCAATTTTAAAATGTATCTGAGCAGATGAGAGAGGAGGATGCACAGGTGTTTCTAACCCTGACACATGAAAGAGGCGTGACATACAGCTGGAATAAATACATCTCTTAGGGTGGTCCTAAAGTTAGGAAAGAAGCCAAAGAAAGGAAATGAGGATGTACAGTCTCACATTTTGAATTTGTGCTTACCCCCTACATCCTCCTGCCTGTGAGCCTCAAACCAGCCACAGTGGACCACACTGAAGGATCTTGAGTCCTAAACTGCATCTGCAGGAGGAGAGTCTGGGCCAAAATGGCACGTGAGCACAATTCCCAAATAGCGCTGATAGGTGTGGTCAAAGTTATGTTGTTTTCTAAGCACACATGATGCGCCCGAGCTGCTGAGAGCTGTGCAATTTAACAGGTTACACATTAAGGCACAGCTCGTTAATTCTAATCAGAAAAGCATACAGATCATACATGCGTACGCTAAATGTAGGCCCATGGTGGCAGTCTGGAAGACAGACTCGTAATAATGGAAACAGACTGTCAGTAACTGACAGACTCTGATGTAAGGCTGTAAATCATGCAACAATATTTTGACGCTGCGTTCTGTCGCATTCTTGTATTAAATCAACGTTCATCCATTCAAGAAATGAAATGAACCAGAAATGCCTGATTGACAGAAGATTATCTCTATACTTAAAACAAAAGATTTGCATATTTCATGGAGAAGTCGTCTGTGTGTGTGTGTGTGTGTGTGTGTTGTCAGAGTGCATGAATTTGTGTAGGTCCACCACTACAAACCGTCAGAGCACAGCTGAGCTTACAGGGAAAACTGTGTGCGCTGTCCATGGTCCTGAAATTCTAACAGTTTTGTTTGAGTGTAATTAAACTTTATGTGTTTTAAAAGTTTTTAAATTGAATGTAATTGCAGAACAGAAATAAAGACGCTTTCAAACTGATTTAAAACATCAAAATGAAAAACAAGCTTAAGACTTTCAAAGGCCTGTGCTGTGCTTAGTATGACTGTGCAATGACAATAAAGAGCTATCTTATCTTCTTATTTTCAAAGTCAGTGAAGTCATCCCTCCATTCTCTTCAGCCATTTATTTTGAACTCCACTTCACAGGCTATGAAGTTCCTGCAAAGGAAGCCGGAGTATGTTGAAAAGAACCCGACACCAAAATAGTTTTGTTGCTGCCGGTATTGTGTCATTGCTTTTTGGTTGGAGGGTCCAGCTCATCTTTGAGTTCACTGAACAAATTTAGAATTAGCTGTCCGGTTAATCCCTATGTTTCTATCCCATCTTAATGTGGTGTTTGAAATAACATGCCACAGACAGAAATGTCTCAGTCTTCCAGCTTGTGCTGTCCTCTGCGGGCAATAGCGCAGCCATATCAAGTGCAAAAAATTAGGCATAAAATATCAGTGGAATTAGCAGCGTGTCGCTAATGTTGGTTAATTATTGGTTTGCACACGTGATTTAAATATTTTCCTCTCTATGTTTTCCACAATGAGAAAGGAACTCCCAGACATGCATATAAATACCTGCAGTTCTTTTTTTTTTACACCAAAATACAGTTTGAGCTTTAGTAAATCTGGCCCTATAGGAGGCGCTATAACCACAAGTGTTTTATTTTGTTTACATGAGGCATCGTGCTCATGTGGATTGTACAAAGGACAGAAGAAGGGGGATTCTTCAAAGAGCGCAATCTTTTTATTCATATGTTGTTTGGTCTTTTGGTCACTGGAAATTTTAACAAAAAGTTGCCAGAAATATAAAAAAAAATTCAAGCACCTGCTAAAAATCATAAAATACAGCAGCAAAATGATTCATGGTGCAGCTGTGCCAAACACTGACATGGTTTGAAACGAGAGGCGAAGCAATGATGTCAAATTTTAGTTAAATGTCTTTTGCTTCACTTCCTCTGCTCACATCTCTGCTGGGAGGAACTACGATGCGAGGAACTACAAACTGAGAAATGAGGGTGTTTGTCTCCTGTGGTCCCCACTTTGTCTTGTGCATGTTTGTACCTGGACTTGACACTCACTGATCACCTGCCCTGCAGCCAGCATGCACACCTGACACCCATTCACAATCAAGCTCAGCAGTGAGTCTCTGGCTCCTTTTCCTCTCTTCCAGTCAAACAGTGTGGTAACACATGCACTCAGGCCAGCTGTGGGTGAGACTTTGCTTGGCCTGAAGGTAAAGTCTCTGCTCTTCACTCAGCCATGATCCTCTTCTCTGTATTCCAGAATCCCTCCCCATTCCAGCCAAACTCTGCACCGCTGAACCTGCTCAAAGCTCCCATCAGGATCTCACCTTCAGCCTGTCTGACAGGTTTCACTACTGCCTTTGATCCATTGATCAAAAGAAATACTTTAACACAAAATTTGGCACGTTCCTGTATTATTACAACAGCAGCATAGGAAAAAAGACCAATAAAAAATAAAGAGGCTCCGGAGAATTAAAAAAAAAAGAAAAAATAGAGAAACAGCTTTGATTCAAACAGAAAAAAAGGTTAATATAGAGGAGAAGATAAAAACCGAATTACCAAATAAGTAAGATGTCTCGAGTTTTGTGCGTGCAGCATACAAAGTGTGCAAAGTGTAGTAAATACTGCTGAGGCTGCTCTGTTTGACACAAAGTACTGAGTTGTCAGGAGTTATTGGATGGGGTAGGAACAATTTCCTGTTTCTGTCCTCGTGTCGCTGGAGCTGAATCAGTCTGTTAAAAAAAGTGCTCCACTGTTTGTCCTCTAAGTGGTGCGGTGATGGGTGGAGGTTCTGGATTATGCTGCTCCTGTACTTTGAGGACAGCAAAGTACTTTTCACTGCCGACCTTTACTGATGGATAATGGGATGCTCACATACTATCAGATGCAAATTTGGAAAATCAATCAGAATAGATAAGACTACAATAAATAGTCAGGCATTTTTCAGGTTTGGAAGACGTGTGTTGGATTCAGCAGCACAGATTGCAACCAAATGATATTACCCTTGATTTCCAAATATGTGAGAGAACCTGTGATGGACTTTTGCACAGAATAAAAACCACAGACCGTATGTAAAGTTGGATGTAGCCACTGTGATCTGACTCGGCCGATGTCTCGGCTGCTGCCACGTTGGTCTTTTGTCTTTTATTCTTTATTGTACGCTGAGAGCTTTCTGTAATCTATCATATTCTATAAAATCATGTTTGCTGTGCGCCCTGAACAATGTTTATTGGCTGCTGATGTCTCCCACTCTCCTCACACCACAGATGGATCCCTTTCAGCCTCGTTCTCATGTAACAGGAAGGTGTGGTATTAAAAAAAAATTGGCATTCTTCATCATCATCAGTGGTTTAAAATGACTGAGAATCACCAACATGTGCAAGGTAGTAAAAAGAAAAGGAGCCAGTGCACATGTGTCATGAGTCTCATGGTATTTCTACACTCATATTAGTGAAGGAGGCCTTCTGCAGCAGGACTGTAAGAAGACAAAAAAGTAGCAAATAAAATGATCAGAGAGCCTTAAAACTTCAGTTTTCAAATGTTCATGACCTCATAGCTTCTGTGACAAACTGTTTTTATGTCTAGCAGTTTCTCCTCTTCTTCATTTTTCCAGCAGCTCTTTTTTGTGATTAATCTGCCCATTGCACTCTCATCTCCTCTGCTCTCTTCTTTCCTAATCATTAAAATTATATAATGATCACACAAAACCTAACCAGGTCTGCAAATATGCATAGACTCAACCAATCATTCAAGTTAGTCACTGGGTCTACCTTGGAGTTAGTATTATTTATGATGGTTTAATCAGTTGCATTGTTACAAGATCACACACACACACACACACACACACACACACACACACACACACACACACACACACACATCAACAGCATCATTCAAGCTTTGATCAGCACCATGGACAGAACCACACTCAGTGGTCACATTTATTTAAGGCTATGCTCTAAACTCAGATGTATCCTTACTAAAGTAACACAAACACAACAACACGACTAAGATGTCTGTAAGTAAAGAACAAACAAGAGAAGCACATCAGCCACAGGTCACCGTACCATTTACTCATTAATAAAATTCCTCATTCATCACTTAATTTCAGTGGACCCGCTCCTTAAATGTATCACATATATTATGAATGCATATTTTCAACCTATCTAAGTGGTTGAAGAACAAGTCCTCAACAAGCCCTCTTTACAAAAGCAAAACCTACTCACGTATCAGAGCTCTGCCGGGCCCTGTGCTTGGTGAAGGGACTGACAGCAGTGCTCAGATCCAAAGTCCTGCCAGTAAACTCGCCCTGATCTCTGATCTAGTTCCCCTTTAAAACTGACCTTCTGATAACTGATGTCAACAGTTCTGCACAAAACACAGAAAATAAGTGAGTAAATATTTGCAAATAAAATTCAATTCAAAATGGAAAATCTGTGTGTTGTAAATAAATTTTGACCTTTGCTCATGGTTAGCTCAGCATGCTAACCATGAGTCATAGTTTCTATGGTACATGTCTTTCTCACTGCTTTGATGATTTAACAATGCTGGGGCAGGAATAATGCTTGCTGGAGCCATGTAAAGTATTTTAGCCTTCAGTCTTTACATGTCGTCACTTTTCAGCTGAGTGTCATCGTCAGACGCCCACACAGGTCATCTTTTTAACATGTTTGCAGAGTTTTTGTGAGGCAGGTCTCGCCCCGCCTGTGCCTCGCTGCGCCTTTTCTGTGTTATATTGGCAGCCTGTCCACAGCCTCAGATGTGAACAATGTCAAGATGAAACGTGGGTAGACTCGAGGGCCTGGCTTGTTTTTCTCCCTAACGTGTCATTTTTTCCAGTGTCAGGTGTCCATCCCCATCTCTCTCCACTCACAATCGGCACTCGTCAGTGTGTTTTCTTTCTGTGGAGCTTGAGATTTTACAAATGGACAAGTGTGTGCTTTGTGTCCACCTCCTGACATTACAGTTAGTTGGCCTCAGCAAAATAAAGAGAAACTCTTTTAGGCAGTTCACAAACCACTGTAAAACCTACAGAAATGCCCCAGGGTCTGCGTCACACTCTCACAACTGTTATTGTTGATTGTCTCGGGTCTTTTTAAAGTGAACGAACGTGTTATTCAAGCTGTTGAAATTCTTTTTTAGGTCGACATAATTTAAAAGGTGACAGGTTATTTCCCTCTGGCAGTTGGGAGGGCAGCATGCCTCTTAGTAAACTACTTTGTCTGCTCGTGTGTGTTTTACTGAAGCAGGAAAACATGGAAAAATTGCTCCCGTGAGGTGCATTTTATTTCTGGAAATATGTGTTGAGTTTGAACACCACAAATTACGTTCCCTTCAGCTTCATTGTCCTGTGGCAAATATTTCCCAACCTGAAAACAATAAAAATGATTGAATGCTTTGAAATGAACTAATGATTGTTGCCACCTGATCCAAGTTTTTCATGCTGCTGTTTTGACAGAGAAAAGCCTCACAGCTGTGTGTCTGCACTTGCTTCTCTGTGAGGCTCAGTTCTGCACATTTCAGGGAGAGAATGGTGGGAACAGGCTAAAGGGAAATATTTGTGAGTGTAACTGTAACTGACACCTTCTTACCTCACTGCCTGATATTTGTAACCACCACTGATGATCAGCCATCTGTGGTTCAGATGTTTCTTTTTGTTGATGCTCTGCTGATTATTTTAGGTCCTCGAGGTTAGCCTATTGATCACTAGACTCCTCCACCACTGTCAGACGAGGTTTTCCCTCGATTCTGCTGCTCTGTTGTTGGCTTTTGTTTATCAGCTGCTTTGTTCGTAGTTCCTGTAAAAAAAAAAAGAGTTTATGGCACCTGAAAGTTGTCAATATAAAGTAAGTGAAGACAGAACCTTCCATCCAATTCAGGTCAGTTTTATTGCATTTATATAAAATGAAATTTCCCCATATTTCTTGGTGTGCTGAAGCATTAAGACTTCTTTTCACTGGAACTAAGGGGCCAAGGACAACTGCTGCAAAAAAAACCCCACACTGAAGCACAATACCTCCAATGCCATTAGCACACTACAACAACAATAAGAAATAATGCACCTAAAACAGCATCTGCTTCTATTAATATGGAAGATGCATCATTGACAAGAGTAAAGGTGACGCTGGATCAAAGTGCAGCAGGAACACGGCAGCGTTCAGGTTCCTGCATGCAAACGCTAAAGTTTGGAGACATTTTATCAATAAGCAGTTGAAGCAATGACTTCTGAAAAGCTATTGTGAAATATCAGGACATCATACAACAGCTTTTAGTTCATGACTCTGTGGGTGAGGCAGTGAGCCGTAAGGTGAGTGGGTGGGTGAGATTATTTGGGTGAAGGGGACCTTTAAATAGCCTGGCACCATCTCTCTGTCAGCATACGACACATCCATCTATTTACAGTCTTGTTGTCATTGTCACCAGTGAACAGTCGGGACAGTTGTGGTACACGTCGATGCGCTCTGTAAATACTGCTGCTACTTCTACTATTACTGCTTTAACTGTTTACCTGGAGATACTGACCAGATAAAAAACTGAACCGTTTTTGGGACAATGATCGATTGTGATCAAAGTCACTGCTGTTGTGTCACACATGTGGACGTGTGCAGCTCTGTCAAGGATTGAACTGAAACAGCTGAAAGCACCAAACACATCTTCAGGTTTGTTGTGTTTTCCCAGAGCAGGATTGGACTGCTTTCACCGATCTTGTTATTACCTCTTATAGGCAGGTGTGTGCACCTCGGGCTATCGAGCACAAACTGTATTTTGAGTTCTCAGATGTTTTATGGACTGGTGTTGATGCCTGATGTTAAACTAAAAAAGTTCTCTTGTTTTAGATAAAGTACTGGCTTTGAGAGGATGGGAATGAATGTGCGAGATCCTTACTTACACCTCTCAGGTTGATCCCAGCCACCTTACAAAAGAGACTCATTGGTGGTGTAAAGCCTGTGTTATGGCTGCCAACCTCCTGCTGTTTATCACACACTCGTCCCTCCCATCGCTCTCCCATCGAGATCCTGAGACACACAAACTCAGAGTTTAAGGGGTTCTTACATATTCCTCACAACGAAAATCCATCAGAAGCACAGCTGTCCCTTTCTTTATCACAGTTGGAGAACACAGCATCGTAATCTGAACACTAATCAGTGTGAGATGTCACCATCTCATCGTCCGTGGCTCTTTTATAGATGCTGACCACCTTGTTTCAAACAGTGTTTACCTAAAAACACGTGAATTGGAATAATTAAGAGGAAAAGAAGTTGTATATATATATCTATAAATCTGTCCCCCTGCCTGGCTCTCCACACACCCCTCACTGGTTAAACAACAGGAAAGAGTGGAGGCTATTTAGCAGTTTATGCTATCAAGTGTGGAAATGAGATTAAGCTTTGTGAGGTGGGGATAAGAGAGCCACTTCAGGGACAGGAGTTTTTCTTTTGTTTATATTTGTTTCTGCATTAAAAAGCACTTCCTTACTTCCTCCCTTTGCCTCACAGGAAAAGCTTACAGGCTACAGACGCCTTCAAAAATGAAACTGAAGTGCTGTAAAAGGTAAAATGTGCCACGAGTTACTCTGACATGTTTGGTGTGTTTTAGTGTCCAAATGTAAAGACAGAAGGAGGCTGTAAAGGTAGATGTAGAAAGGTTTGTGTGAGTTTTTTTTTATCCTTGTTAAAAGGAAGAAGAAAAGCTTGATTGTGTTTATTTAATGGGGAGTATGTGTACCTATTCATTTGTCTTCTGTGCAAAGGGTAACAACACAGTTTGAGATGTTTGTAGTGAGTTCTGAACCTGGAGCAACAAAGAGACGTTTCACAGCAGCCTGTGGTGTCCAGACCTCATGGCACAATGCACAGGCTTTCATTCCAACCAAGTGTTTCAACAGCTGATGTCACTAATTTGAAGCCTCCCTGTCTGAGTGAAGATAATTAGTGAAAATGGGCTGCTGTGGTGCTTGGTTTGCAGAAGATTCAAGGCCAAACACTGAGTGCACACTCAAGATGGTTACATTCAAATCTGTCTGAAACATTTACTTTGTATTTTGGCTCTATTTAGGTCAAAAAAGTAAATCTTCCTTTGTAAACCCACATAAGCATAATTCACTCACCAAACCCCCAAAATCATCACGACAAAGGACCCGATCAACAAGCTGTAAATACAGAATACAGTTCTGAGTCAAGTCAAGTGGCCTTATTGTCATTCCAGCCATGTGCAGCGGTACAGTGCACAGTGAAACAAGACAATGTTCCTCCAAGACCACCGTGCTACATATGACAGACAAACACAGGACGACAGACAGTGCAAGTGTGCAAAAATTACAAAACACAAAACAAAGACGGTGCAACACCAGACAGAACAGAACGATACAGAGACAACTTCACAAAAGAAAAGTGCAACAATGACTCTGCAAAAGACTGAGCACTGTGCACAAAGTAACTTAGTGTATGAAGGTGTGTGTGTGTGTGTGTGTGTGTGTGTGTCAGTCCAGTCACTGAGTGTTCAGGAGTCTGACAGCCTGGTGGAAGAAACTGTGTCACAGTCTGGCAGTGAGGGCCCGGATGCTCCCGGTTCCTCTTTCCAGAAGGCAGCAGGGTGAAGAGTGTGTGTGAGGGGTGTGTGGGGTCCTCCACAAAGCTGGTGGCTTTGCAGATGCAGTGGGTGAGAATCCACACAGTGAGCGAAACACTTGGAACGAAGCTTTGGCAACTCAGCAGAGGGTTACAGTGTAAACTCCTATTAATACACTATTAATGGTTCATGTGAACATATTTAACTCCCGCCTAGTGAAATTGTTAAAGTAAAACAGAGTAGATGTGTCTCAGCATCTGAGACTAAACTTATTTCAAGATTTTTTTGCAAATTCTTGACAAATGCATTGCCCTGAAATCCTGGTGACACATGAACCTCTACTGTGGGTAACAATGAATGATCTTTCTATCTCTCACTAATTCGTCTGGGAATTCACACGATTCTCCCAATTCTCACTTCCATATCACCCATCACTTATTCTGTCCCCAAAATCCCTCCTTTCATTTCTGAAGTCATGTCTGACCAGTGATCTTTCTGGCCGTGTTCCTCCTCAGAGGCCGTGCTTTAAATGTCACCGTGTTTGTGTCCTTCTCTTTTCCAGACTTGTGATTATTTAGCCCATCAGATTTCGATCAGCACCTTATGCTTCAGGATGATAAGGTTACAGCCACAACTTCCTGCTTCCAGGCTTTACCCCATCAGCATCATCTACACAGTGATGGGACAACAAAATATGGAGTGACGTCTACTTCCAAAACAATTCTTTAATTATTAAAATAATAGAGAAAACCCACGTCATCCACTTGTATCTGCAAACATGCTCTGTACCCATGATGACAGGTGAGAGCAGGTACATAGATCCGCTGGTAAATCACTGTCACGGTTCTGGGTCATTTTGACCCAGCAATTTCAGTTTCTTATATTTTTCTGTATTATGGTTTGTATTCTGATTCTCTTGTTATGCTTTGTTGATTATTATCGTAATTCTATGTTTCAGTTTATTCCGGTTTAGGGTTTTGTTCTTAGGTTTTGTGTCTTGTGCCCTCGTGTTTAGTGTTGGTTTAGTTCAGTGTCTAGTCTGCGTCTTTGTAAATTGTTTCTTGTTTCCTGTTTTACTTTGAAGGTCCATGTCAGTGTATTCAGTTTTGCTTCCCCCCATCTCGTCAGGCTCATCAGGTCCAGCTGTGTTCCCCACCTGTGTGTAATCTCCCTGTGTTCTTCAGTGTGTATTTAAGTCATGTCAACTCGTGTGCTGTTTGCTGGTCCGTCTGTGTAGCTACCGTGTGTTCTCCCTGCTGTCCACCTTCATGTGCTTCTGCTCACCTTACTTCGTGTTCAGGTTTGCTGTTTAGTTTCCCCCAGTATAGATTATCTTAAGTTCTGTTTTGCCATTCTCTCCTTGTGTTTTATTTTGCAATCAACCTCCTTCGCATCTCAGCAAGTGCCTGCTCTTGGGTCCTCATTTATTCCCTCCACACGGCTCACCCCGTTAGCCGTGACGATCACTAAGCTTCACCTTCTTTTTTTCTTTTGTGAAATGTGCCTGCATGCATGTAAAAGGAGAATATAAGGAGGAAACTTTGTTTTGTTTTTTTAATTCTATATTTGAAATCCAATATTTGGTATGACCACCTTTATTCTTCAGCACAGCTTAAAGCAGGGGTGTCCAACTCCAGGCCTCGAGGGCCGGTGTCCTGCAGGTTTTAGATCTCACCCTGGGTCAACACACCTGAATCACATGATTAGTTCATTACCAGGCCTCTGGAGAACTTCAAGACATGTTCAGGAGGTCATTTAGCCATTTGAATCAGCTGTGATGGAGGGACACATCTAAAACCTGCAGGACACCGGCCCTCGAGGCCTGGAGTTGGACACCCCTTTGCCTAAACTCTGATAAGATGTGTTCTTGTAAGTAGTCTTCAGGAATAGTTCTCCAGGAACTAAATGATTCATAGGTCAGTTCTAAGTTCTTTAATAAACAAATGGTGATATGAAAATGGTCAGGTGCCTGTGTCCAAAGAAAGAGTTCAAAAAGTCTGGGGATCTGTTGCTCAAGAGCACTTTAAAAATAACAACTTCTGGCTCCTTGGCAGCAAAATGTACGTTATTTTGTTCATATTTTACATTTGTTTCATATATTTTCAAACATTTTTATGAAGTTGCAGACTTTTAAAACTTCTATTAGTATTGTCAACAACAACAACAACAACAACAACAACAACAACAACAACAACAACAACAACAACAACAACAACAACAACAACAACAACAACAACAACAACAACAACAACAACAACAACAACAACAACAACAACAACAACAACAACAACTCAGTGATCCTTTTTCCAAATCTCCCAAACATATTTTGTTTTTAAATAATGTTTTTTTTTTTAATACCACGTATTGTCTGGATGCATCCTCAATCATCCAGGTATAGAAATCCCAAAGAGTTGATTCTGTTGATCTGGACGGAGCGTTTTCAGTGGGACAAAAGTTTGTCCAGATGAACAGAATCAGCTTTTTTTTAAATAACACATTATTTGCACCATCACAACTTCTCAAATGTGCACTTTGCACATTATTGTTATCAGCAAAGACTTGGCCACATCTGACACCCTGTTCTTGCTCCAACTCGTCGCACACCAACACTTTGTCAGAAATAATCAGTCATATTTTATTAATGTTTGCTAATTACAAATCACTTTTATTTGAATTGACTAATGGAAATAAATTGAGATTCATACACTCAGACTGTACAAAGACGAATGAGGCTCACAGGTCTGAAAAGCCAAGCCTTGACATTTACTGAGGGTTGAACAGAAGTGTAGGGACTCATGATGAGTGTGCAGGGTAGTCTGTTAGTCTGCAATACAAGTTCCTTAAGTCTGAAGTAGATGCCATATTTCAGCCATAAGCATTTTGGCCCACATCCTGGTCTTTTCCTAAATAAAGGTAGAATAAAAGTGTAAAAATAGCTGGGACTCTGTCATCTGACTAATATTGTGTCATGCACACAACAGAGAATTGAATGTAATGGATTTGCATTGACAAAAAGCATATATGTTAGCTGTACTTGCAGCAGAATACACCTGTCATTGACACTAGCGTTTGTCTAACACCTGTTAAACCAGGAGGACAGTGTTTCACTGCTAAAAAGCCAAGAGCCACTGCTACACTTCAAAACATCTATTTTTGATGTAGCGTTGCGCTGCAGAAAGGCACAAACAATATGTGTGACACATTGTTGTGTGCATGTAGGGAGGGGAGCGTCTATTGGCCGAGGATGAACCGAATCCCCCCCGGCTGTTGTGCTTGTCTTTGCTCAGCAGTAAAGATGTGACTCAGCTGACAACAGAACATTTGAGGTGAGGTCAGGTAGAGCTTCACAGCCTGACTGCTCAACAAAGACACTGCTTCACACACACAGACACACACGCTGGGCAGCACAGGACACAACAACGCCTGTGTGTGTGTGTGTGTGTGTGTGTGTGTGTGTGTGTGTGTGAGAGAGACACAAATATTCGACTGAGCTCCGTCTCTGGTGTCGTATTGATGTCTGCTGCACGCGTCGTGCTTTCATCTCTCCACATCCCTCCCTCTGTCCTCTCTGGGTTGTTTACAGTGTCGTAAGACTTCACAGATATCGAACGCAACTTTTGATCTTCAGACTGCTAAGTGTACGGTTAGTCATGCCCTCCTCCTCTTCTTCCTGGGCTGAGAAAGTTTTGAGAAACAACACTCGTCACTTATCTTCACGTGCAGCGTCTCTTGACATAATCTGGTGCCGTTCACATGCGCTGCACAAAGACACAGCAAACTGGCGTGCATCTGAGCTGTGCCGCAGCACACAGCCAGCTCCTCTGTCACTGCTCAGCCAGCCCTTTCTTCTACTTAAAATAGCAGCAGCCTGGAAAATTAACTGTGATGCCGGTTGTGGTTTTTGAATAGGGTTTTTGTTTGCCACACAACAGCTTTGTTGTGCTTGTTTTAATGCGCTCCAACAGCGTAGTTGTTGCTGTGCCATCTGTGCTGAGGCTTACAGCTTCACCTCAGCAGCCACATCACAGGTCTCAGCTGTCCACGCACAAAAATACGCTTAATAATGCCAATGTTAAGAACAGTAGGTCAATAATCTCCTCTCACTCATCATCCTTCCAAGGAGGAGGAATGATGAGTGAGAGGGAAACGCTAAAACACACCTACCAGAGGCTCTCCGGCTGGCTTTAAGCTCCTTTTGGTTAAGCAGTTCAGTAAATGGACATAAACAGATCATTAAATAAGACTAAAATCTGTAATAAATCTTTAATCTTTCATATTTCAGGTCTAGTTGATTGGTTATACCTGAAGTTACCATGGTAACAGCAGGTGGGATTAAGTGCTGCAGCAGAAGAGCGTCGGTTTACAGCCTACAGTTTTAAAGAGGACAGTGATGCTGATTTCAAGCTCCATATTTTCGATCCTGGATTCTACTGAAAGTAGCTTTGCTTGATTCACAGTTCATAATGATCCTTATTTGTCTTACACTCAACCCTTCGCGTGATGTCACTCATTTTGCAGCTTCAACCTTTGAGGCCACCCTCATTCTTTGTACTGCTGTAAACTCTTTCTCCTCTTTTCTTAACTCCTTTCTCTTTCTTCTGTCTCCTCAGATGTCCTCCCACCTCCCAGTGCTCTCTCCCCCCTACCTGTAAAGAATCACATGAATCTCTCAGAGGTGAGCTGGGTTGAGCTGTATGTGTGTGACTGCTGCCATCATCTCTCTCGACGTCAACACGTGAGCATTCACCACGAACGACAGAAAGCTGCTGTGGGCTGAAGAACCTGTGACATCACCCACTGGTCTGAGAAGTCCTGTTACGAAGTGTTTTTGCCATGGACATCATGGTGTTTTGGCTTTACCGACATATTTAGTTAAGATAGGTGGAAGAATATCAGAGGAAGAGTTAAAACTCTTTATAATTTCCTGCATTAACTGAGATCAGGTGAGTTCTCATTCAAAGCAGCACTGTGGCTGTGCTAATGTGTCCTTCCTCGACTGCCTCTAGTCAGCACTGCAGGACAGACACTTTTCTAAATCTTAAAGAAGAACACACATGGTTAACATGATAACATGGTTATCATGCAGGTGAACCTGATGTCACACTACTTGACCAAAAAGCCAGATTCCTACAAACACACGACACAATTCAGACGGTGAAAATAAGAGTTGCTGTGTGACGCGAGTGCAGCACGGGGCAGGTGGGTTTTTGCTTTTGAGTTACTTGTAACTTTTGCACAAAGACAATAAGATGTGAAGCGAAACTCAATCAGTCCATAAAACCATCCTGTTTCCACTTATCCAATTCAGGGTCATGGAGGGGCTGGCGCCGCCATAGGGTGAGAGGTGGGCTACACCAGTTGGTTGCCAGTCTGTTGCAGGGCTAATTCTAGGGTTTAAAAATACACCGAGTGCTCCGTCCCTCCCTGATGGGTGGGGGAGGAGACACTGAACCACCTGTGCTCCCTCTGGAGGAGGGAGGAGTTGGCTTCCTGGAAGAAACTCACTGTGTGGCTCAGAAAATATGTGCCGAGATACGACTGAATCCCAACGATAGCCACCCAGAACAAACTTACAGTTAATGGTTGGAGTTAAGGAAAAAGGGAATACACCACAGTGTCTGCATTTGAGCATAAGAACAAACGTTCACTTTCTATTTATGCTCACTATATTTACTCAGAGAGGAAGCTTGGGAAACCATCATAATGTATTTTTTTGAAGTCTGCTTTATGAAAACTGTACTTCTTAGCTCCCATAATGTGTCACACACAAACACTCTGGTCACCCTCACAGTGTGACCTCACAATTTTTCTTAACTCATTTCTTTTTCTAATGCTGTATTGATTTTAGCGTTCAATATTTTATGTGAGCACTGTGTGATTTGAGGAGGTCTTTATTAAAAATGTCAGCACTCTTTCTTCCTCTAAAAGGAAAAGAAATGGCTCCAAAATTACAGCCACATATGGAGAAAATCACCTGTGTATGATACTTTTAATATTTCATGCAGAGTAATGTTAAAAGGTTTCATGGATGCCTGTGATATTTCCTCGCACACTCCATGTGTGTTCTGAAGCAGAAGCTTGAATAATGTGCTCTCAAATGCCAGAACAACATTCACTGCATCCTGAAGTTTGACACGAAACAGAGACATCCAGCACAGCCCAACACACAACAGGACTAAACCCCCGAGACACAAGTATGGACAAACTGTGTAACGACTAAACATGGAAAGAAATGAGGCAGAAACATTCACACACAACAGAGTCGGCATGTTAGGGAAGGTGAAATAGAATTGTCGTATAGAAATGCTCCTAAATAAAGAAAATGTAAGAATGACTGCAAAGACTAAAGCACGTTGAAGTTTTAATGTGCATGTTCTAAACTTTAAAAGAGGCGCGTGCATTTCAGTTTTTCCTCACAGCAGCCTAATCAGGATTAGCGTGCATGAAGAAATCTAAATTCATGAGGTCTAAGAGGCGAGGAAGACAGATGGCAGATTTCGGGCAACTCCTAGAAGATTACCTTTCAATTTTCACTTTTCTCTTTGCGATTTGACAAGGCTTCAGAGGCATGAGCTCAGACAAGGCATCATTTCAAGAAGGCTACTTAACAGATGAAGGCTGTTTCACTCACATCGAAATAAATCCTCTCCACAGCTGATTGGACAAACGCATGTTTGGCTGGACTGACAGGGAGATTATCTATCTCAAAAAATATCTGATATTAAAGTTTTATCCACTCATTTACCCGCTGCTAATTCACATCTGGACCAATGGCAGCGGAGTAAAACTAAGTAGCCTAAACTTCCTTCTCATTAGTCGCATGTTCCAGTTGTCCCTTGGGATGGCTTGTTGTGACTAGATTGATCGAGGTCTCCTCACTCTGATGTGCCTGGAATATCTCCACATTCTGCAGGGCCACAGATGGCTCCTTTCAGTGCTAACAAGCAGTAGTTTCAGTCTAAGAACAAGGCTAATGATAGAAAGGGAATGAATTTTGGAAACTTCCACCACCACAACAGTTGTCCTCATTTCCATCATCACCCAAATCTCATAAACATAGATATGAGTTCATAGATCAGACTCAAACTATGTTTTCTCTCAATCTCTCCTGGAGGTCAGGGCGAAGATCCTTAAAAATCCAAATGTCAGTCTGATGCACCATGTGACCCTCAATCAAAGGTGTCCGTTTACTTTACTTACTTTTAACTACCGTGCCTTCAGAACAAGAGGTGCTGAGGCTCGTTTCTGCATGATGGCTGTAACCAAGATCAGTCTAACCAATCCTGCAGAAAATAGAAGGCAGGGATTGCAATCCCCAGGCCATCAAACCTCATCTCAGATTCATTTAGTTTCAGTCAATGATATTTTCCTTTCTTACAGAATCAATGAAGGCCAATTCAGTTTTCTTTATACAGCACAAAAGCACAACAGTCGCCTCAAGATGGTTTGTATTGTAAGGTAGAGACCCTACAATAACACATACAGAGATAACTCCAACAATCAGATGATCCCCTGTGAGCAAGCACTTTGGCGACAGTGGGAAGGAAAAACTCCCTTTTTACAGGAAGAACCAGGCTCAGGGTGGAGCCGTCTGCTGCGACCGGTTGGGGGTGATGGGAGGGAGACAAGGATCTGGTAATAACCCATCAAGTCCACAAAGTCCAAAAGTATAAGTTGACTGGACAGACAAGCTCCTATCAGCGCGCACATTAAATTCCTCTTCTGTTTTTGCTCCCTGCCCTCCCTCACCCTCCCTCACCCTTTGTGTACTTCAGTAATGTCTTTGTCTCCCATCTCCTGCTCTTGTTTACATGTTTTCCCCTTGTGACCCATGCTTTCTGTCACGTGTGTTTCCCCCCAGCCATCATGTTCTGTTTGTTCTTCGTTATGTCCATGTCTCATCTCCAGTCCCCTTTTCCCTCTGTGTGTGTTTATAGTGTGCGTGTTCCTCGTCGGTTCGTCATGTTAAGTCTGCGGGTCTTAATCTGTCATGTTTCATGTCTGTGTGTCCTATGTTATCAAGCTTGTGTTGTCATGTCTGCATCTCATTATGTTTCCTGTTTTATTGTGAAGAGTCGGGTGTTTCCATGTTCAGTGTGTTTAGTTTCACTTCCCCTGTGGCGTCATTCTGTTCATTCGAACCAGCTGTTTCCACATGTGTTTCCCTGTTCACCTCCTGTGTGTATTTAATCCCTGAGTTCCTGTCATTCCTTGTCCATTCGTTTGCTTTGCCTCCATGTCATGCCATGTTCCCAGGTTTATAAATTCAGTGCAAGTCTTCATGTTTCGGGTTTCTCATGTCAGGTTTCTGTGTTTGTGTTCACGTTCCAGAGTATTCTATGTTTAGACTTAGATCTCCCAGTTTAGGTTATTGCTTAGTGTCGCCTTTGCCGTTGTTTTCGTACTGTTTTATCAGCCTCCAATAAACGTCTCGCCCTTTATTAAACTCAAGTTTAGTTTGGCGTGTCTGCACTTGGGTTCACCTCCTCACTCCATACAGTCTGCTTCCATCATGAAGAATGAGCACTCAATCATCCTTTAAAATCTTCATGTTCTCAAAAGGTAATTGGTCAGGAAAGACTCATCTGGGCATCTCAGTCAAACTGGACAAGAGTAGGCAAAAACAACATCATTATTCAGAAAAAGCCCAGTAATCCAAACCTCAGCCTCTTTGTTCATTGCATGTATTTCCCATGTGTGCTTTGCTGCTATCTCAGCAGGCACACAGGAAACACAAGCAGGATTTATGGATAAGTTGACATTTTATTATGCTTATCATGGGCAGTGAAAATAAGCACTATTGTAGGAAGGACACACAAATATCTGCACACAAACGTAATGAAACCAACTTTTTTTTCTCCACTTTGTATATCAGGAGCTGCAAAACTTGTTAAAATGATTAGTATGATGCACATACAAAAGGACACACACATGCACGTAACACACAAGTGTTTACTGATGCGTTGAAGTTATTCTGCTTATCAGCACTTATGAAAGCTAGTGCTATAAATAAGGGACACGTTCCCCACAAATGCATGCATTAACATAAAAATGTGCATATCTCAAATATATATTTGAATTCAGTAAAGCAGGAGGGCACACAGAGGCACACTCCAAGCAGGGTGAGGAGGCGAGAGTGGAGCTCCTGATTGTGCTGCATGAAATTAATAACCTGAGGTTTATTAATCTCTGCATTGTCACAGAGCTTGTGGTGAAGGGAATTTTCTTTCTGCAGGAGAAACAGTAAGTTAGAAAAATATAAATGAGAAAAATGAAAATACAACACCACAAAATCTGTTCACAGAATCCGTTCCTGATGAAAGGATGTATTTTAAACCGATAAGAAACAAGAGAAGCCACAGATGAGAAGGTACACAGTAAACATGAGGAGATGACACTACAGAGAAAAGGAGAGTGAATGAAATCAGTAATGGTGATTGTCAGTAATACGCAGACATGGGTAGGACGGTAAAAAACACAATATTCTATTAAATAAAAATCCAATGAAAAATGTTCTTCTTATCCTGGATTATTTTCCAGAAAATGTCCAGAAGTGTTGGACTGTTCAGGCATCTGAGTTTTCCTTACTTCAGTTCTAATTATTAATATCTGGAAAACGAAATCATACGTCAACTGTTCCACAAGTCACTTAAAGTCACTTAAATGTTGCTACGCACGCAGACATAATGCACAGTGACTGGTTCAGGGGAACCCTCTATTCCTGTAGGACAAACAAGAAAATATGCACATAAGCTCATAAGCACTTGTTCCAGTATGTCAGACATTGTGCTTAAATTAGAGCTGACAGTGTGATTCGGTACCCAACATGAGGCCTGGAGGACTCGCAACACTTACTGAGGTTCATTGTTTTGATTTTGACAAATATTTCAGAGGCAACTGCCGAGTGAGAGAATACTTTCACTCTGGTCCTTCGGTAGGTGTGACATCATTTATATCATTTCTCCTTTGTACACCAAAACAATTGTTTTGCGATTTTACACTGTCGCTCCATTTTACAGGTTCAAAGACAAACTCGCATGAATAGCTGTCAAGCGGTTTAGTGATGTTATTATTTTATGACAAATTAAGGAGATAAAACAACATCTGTGAAACGATGCTTGTAATTGTAATTGTAATAATTTCTCCAACACATGTACACACTGAATACAAGCACACAGAGATTTAACTTTAATGATTAGTGTTTCCATGTTGGCAGTCAAACATGATCATTTTTAATTTTTTCTCTGAAGTGATCAGTAGGAAGCTTTGAGTTTATAAGCTGATGGGTGGAACATTTTAAGTGTGGTACTAGAGTTTATCTTTCCTCCCTCTGTCACTGCCCAAATTGTACATCCTCGGCTCCTCAACTCCTTGATTCCTCTCCTCGTGTGTCAGTCCCTCACTCCCAGCACCGCAAGTTCAGAAGGTGAGAAAGAGACACGAGGAGAGAGCAGCAGGCACCAAACACAACGAGACAGCCTCACATCAGAAACTCATTCCTAGTAATGCCAATTGGATGTGATGTTTGATGCAACTGTGTCAGAAATTGTTGTGTTAAGTTGTGTTTAGTGAGGGTTTGGTCTGCGTGATCTTTACAGTCAGAATCAGCTTTATTGTCACCGTAGCAATGAAACGCTCAACAAGGAAAACAAAGGTGCAATTCTCTCAGTGCAAACAGAAACAGTCACTCAATAAAAAGAATATTAAATATATGTAAACATATGTCTACAAACAGCAAGCTCAATTGTTTCTGTGTTTTCCATATTTAATGCTGGTGAATAAAACATCTCATCACTGCCTGAAACCTTCCACATTTTCTCGTGCAGTATTATTATATGAAAGAAGTATGAATGCCATAACATGAATGATAAAATACCATTTTTATATTTGGGTAAGATCTGACTTTATATAATGTATATAAATCAATTTCAGCAAATAACTCAATATTACTGCTGGCAATAACAGTACCAATAGAATCAGTTCCAATGATAATCAGCAACATGTTTTAGATGACAAGTGTTAAAAGTCCGCTTGGTCACTTTAACTGTTTAGACTACGTTACCCATGATGCACCTCGGTATCTGTACTTCCGGTTGGGAATGTGTTCAGCGCAGTTCTGCACAGATGAGAGATGACCACACACACTCATATACACACTCACACTCCCTTTACCTGCATGTGAATGCTGTAATGCCATCGCTTCCCCACCAAAGCTGTACATCCTGTTGATGTCATCTGCCACCTCCTTATTAAAGTTATTTGAACTACGTCACTGTGGAGTACCATTCCTTCTGACCGAGGACGACTCAGTTGAAGCGTGATCGGCAATCAGTGCAAACATATATTACAAGTGGTCCTTCGAGCCGGATCGCCTTGGCTGAGTTAATGAGATGGCAAACCCTCAGGATAGAGGTGCATCAAGTAGCCCCCGTCCAAAGCGGGAGAAGAAACTTCCGGGACATCTGGTGGACTATGAGCACAACCTAACTGAGCCATCCGAGCCATCTAGAGCTCCAAGTAGTTCAAGCAGCTCCGATAATGAAGAGGAGGCGAGATGGCAGAAGATGGAATCAGTCTGGAACAGTGTCCTCCGTCACATGACTCAATTGCAGGTATCTATGGAGGAAACTCGTGGGACATTACTAAAGCGGGTGGAGCGTTTGGAGCAGGCTTCTAAACCTGGCAGTCCTCTTCCCCCAGAAACAGGAGCGTTAGAACAACTCCAACCTAGTTCCTCCATAACAGAAGTTGCACCACTACAACCTAGCAGTGAGGTGTTACATCACACCACAGAGCCAGTAACTGTGCCAGTAATACCCTCAGAGCAGGACACCACAACACCTGTGAACATGCTGACGCCAGTGGAAACATCCGCTCCATCACCTCCTCGTAAAGTGCGCCTTCACACTCAGCCCGTGCTGCACCCTGCCACTTATGTAGCCGCATCGACGCCACTCAGGAGACCTGAACGATGCACTGCTGAACCCTTCTCATATCAGCGATCGGAACATCAGCTCCTTATAAGCAGGCCAGACCAAGTACAGCTATTACATCCTGCATCCCCAGCTGATCAGCCACTACAACCTGCTCATCTTTCAGTACACCAGCTATCACAGGCTGTGGACCCAGTGAGTCTGCAGCAGACGTCACATCCCGCTGCTCCCGTCTTCCAAGCCAGACATCCAGCTAATCCTGTGTACTTGCAGCAACCACCACATCCTGCTGATCCTACCTACCAACCTTCACGTCCACCAGAACTTGCGACCCAGCCATCACAGTGGGCAGAAGCTCATGGCCCTGTGCCCAACATACTGCATCCTGAAGCTTTGCATGATCCAGCTGGCAAATACTATGTTCCTTATCCCTCAGGAAGTAACTTTCCATCATCTTCCTCTGCTGAACACCATAATCCACAGGTTGCCACAACTTACCCAGCAGGAACGCCTCTACCAAACCTGATGGAGATGATGGTAGCGTCTTCATATGGCATTCCAAAGCCTAAGCTGGTGATCTTCAGGTCGGGCAGAGAGAGTGACTTCGCCTTATTAAAGAAAGGGCTGGACAGCACCTTAGGGCCACATTCTCATCTGGGAGAAGATTACAAGTTTCAGGTCCTATTAGATCATCTAGAGCATCCCAGCGCCCTACAGGTAGCCAAGCGCTACATTCACGACCGCACTCCCTATACTAGTGCAATGAGGGCGCTAGAGCAGAGGTATGGACAGCCAAGGCAGTTAGTCCAAAGTGAGCTTAGCACTATATTAAACTGCCCCCCTATTAGAACCGGAGACTCTCAAGCTATTGAAGACCTGTCCCTGTCTGTGTCCAGCCTGGTCGGGCTTCTCAGTACCATGGATGAAGTAGCAGCCAGTGAGCTCCATTGTGGTTCACATGTGGACAGACTGCTTACCAAGCTCCCCCTGCACTACAGAGACAGCTTCATCGAGTACTGTATCACCCGGGGGATCATCCGCACTGGCAGCAGCCGAACGTACAACATGTACGACTTCTCAGAATGGCTGGAACGGAAATCCCAAGTCCTTCAGCTATCCAGACAAGCCTCTCAAATGCCCCCTGACAAGCCACGTCCAGAGAAAACCCTACTCAAAGCCTCAGCAGGGCTCAAGCCACACAACAAATCTGCGTCCATCTACTACGGCCCAAATCCAGCCCAAGCCAAGCTAAAACAAGAGGGAGAATCTACAGCTCCAGATCCGACAGTCCAACCTAAGAAGAGACAGAAGTTCAAACCTTATTGTCCATACTGTGAAGGGACAGAGCATTATCTGAATGGCTGTGATGGATTCAAAAGGCTAGACCTCAAAGCTATGGCTACCTGGATTACCGAGAAGGCCAAATGCTGGCGTTGTGGCCGTAAACATTCTCCAGAGCAGTGTACTCTGAGGAAGCCGTGCAGCACCTGTGGTGACCAGCATTTGTCGGTGCTCCATGACCTGGTTGAGGCCAAGAAGCGGGACCCTAACATACTAACTGTGAGTACTAGTATGGTTTACCTAGACTATTCAAGTCACTCAGGTCGTGTTATGCTTAAGGTAGTACCCATCCAACTACATCATGGTGGCAAATCTCTGGACACATTTGCTGTGCTTGATGACGGCTCAGAGAAGACTGTTGTGCTTCCTGCGGCAGTTAAATCTCTAGGTTTGGAACAGGAGGAAGCAACACTCTCACTAAGAACTATCCGTCGAGATGTAATCCAGATGGAGGGAGGCTTTGTCTCATTTCAGGTGTCACCAAGGGCTAAGCCCAAAGTGAGGTACAAAGTAACACATGCCTTCACAGCCGACCAGCTGAGTCTAGCTACTCAGTCATGTCCAGCTGACCAGCTGAAGAAGAAGTATCTTCACTTGCAGAAAGCCCAGATTGAAGGATTCAACCAGGTCCAACCTTTGGTGCTGATTGGCTCAGATAACGCTCATCTCATCACCCCTGTCCGTCCTGTCCTTCGGGGGTCGTCCAAAGGGCCGGTAGCCGTCTGCACCAAGCTCGGATGGGCCATCCAGGGGCCGGCCAGTAGTATGCCTACATCTGAGGGGGACCTGCAGTGCCTGAACATGTGCCTTTCTCCTGCAGAGGCCCTGCATCAAGATGTGAAGCGTTTGTGGCAACTAGACGCTTCCCCCTACAGGACAGAGAAGAAGGTCACACGGTCAAAGGAGGACAGAGAGGCGGTAGCTATGTTGGAAACAAAGTTGCCAACAGAGTTCCCGGCATGCAGCGAGGCAGAGCTCAGGAAGACTGCATTCTGTGGGCACGCTTCTGTATCCCCGACCTTACCGGATCCAACACAGTATGCCACACTAGATGAGCTGATTGCTGCTACACATCGGATCCTGCACGGGGCGGCCGACACTCCTATTACAGCAGCGGAGCAACTAGAAACCAAGACCATGCTGCTTCGCTCGGCTCAGACTGACAGCTTCCCAGAGGAGGCCCGAGCCCTCCAGATCGGTCACCCAGTCCGCTCAGACAGCCGTCTTAGCGTGCTGTCCCCTGAATATGACAGTCTGACCAGTCTCATCAGAGTCGGAGGCCGCCTCCGTCGAGCCGCCGACTTAGATCCAGACAGTGTTCATCCCATTGTGTTAGCAGCTGAACATCCCCTGACCAAGCTCATCATAAAAACTTATGATGACCAGCTCCTTCATCCAGGTGCAGAGAGGCTGTTTGCGGAAATACGGCGCACCTATTGGATTCTCAGAGGACGCCAAGCCATTAAGAAACACCAGCACCAGTGTGTGGACTGTAGGAGATGGCGCGCCTCACCTTCTACACCCAAAATGGCTGACTTACCTTCATCACGGCTGAGACTCTATAAGCCCCCGTTCTGGTCAACGGGCGTAGACTGTTTTGGGCCGTACACGATAAAGATAGGTCGTAGAAGAGAGAAACGCTGGGGAATTATCTACAAGTGTCTTACAACCAGATGCGTGCACCTCGATCTCCTCCCTAGTCTTGACACCGATTCCTTCCTTATGTCATTACGCCGATTTATCGCACGCCGAGGAAAGCCATACGAGATGTGGTCGGATCGAGGGACCAATTTCAGAGGTGGTCACAGAGAACTCCAAACGGCGTTTGAAAACATGGAGCCTGACCTCAAGCAGCAGCTAGCCAAGCAGACTATCAACTTCTGCTTCAATCCCCCACACTCTCCTCATTTCGGAGGAGCCTGGGAAAGGGAAATCAGAGCAGTGAAGTCAGCTCTTCAAGTAGTCCTGAAGGACCAAGTTGTGGCCGAAGAAGTCCTACTCACAGCCCTCATAGAGATTGAGGGCATTTTGAACTCAAAACCACTCGGCCATGCATCAGCTGACATAGCTGACCCAGATCCCATCACACCAAATCTTCTCTTGATGGGGCGGCATGATTCAGCACTGCCCCAGGCAGTTTACGGCCCCTCAGGTACTCTTTCAACCAGAAGATGGAGACACAGTCAGGTCATCAGCGACCACTTCTGGAAGCGGTTCATACAGAACTACCTCCCAGGACTGCAACTCCGACAGAAATGGAGGAAGTCCACTGACAACATGGCCGTGGGACAAGCTGTTATGATTGTGGACGCTAATCTGCCTAGAGGCCTTTGGCCTGTGGGTACCATTTCCCAAGTTTTTCCAGGGACTGATGGCATTGTTCGAGCTGCCGAAGTCAAGGTTAAAGACAGTATCTATGTTCGCCCGGTAACTAAGCTGGTGGAACTTCCCAAAGTTCCTGAGGACTCAGATGATACTGTTTCAAAATAGAAGGACTTTAGCATGTGTGTATTTCCATACAAATACAGGGGCGGCTGTTAAAAGTCCGCTTGGTCACTTTAACTGTTTAGACTACGTTACCCATGATGCACCTCGGTATCTGTACTTCCGGTTGGGAATGTGTTCAGCGCAGTTCTGCACAGATGAGAGATGACCACACACACTCATATACACACTCACACTCCCTTTACCTGCATGTGAATGCTGTAATGCCATCGCTTCCCCACCAAAGCTGTACATCCTGTTGATGTCATCTGCCACCTCCTTATTAAAGTTATTTGAACTACGTCACTGTGGAGTACCATTCCTTCTGACCGAGGACGACTCAGTTGAAGCGTGATCGGCAATCAGTGCAAACATATATTACAACAAGAATATAAAACTGCAGGTCTGCGTTTCAAAGGACTGAAGGGGAGACTTGTTGCTTCCCACTCTGCCACACCAGCTGATCAATGCCAGATTAATTACCCCTTTAATTTCAGACTGACAGCCTAAAATTAAAGGGGGCTACAATAAAGAGGACGTTATGACAGTGTGTAATTATAAAGTTTGAGATCAGCGTGTGTGTGTGTGTGTGTGTGTGTGTGTGTCCACTGTCCAGGGTAATCAATAAATAAAAGTTCTTTTGTATTTGTACACATTAGAAATACAAATCTAATCTGAGTAGAATCAGCTCTGGTGTAAACACATATTTTTATTTTATTAATTTTTTTACTGCTTTAAGAAACTCCCGACGCAGCAAACTGCATCACAGCTGGAGTGTTAGGAGTAACTGCTGCTGTACATTACTGGGTCGTGCCAGTGCTGTCAGGCTGCATTCTGGTCCCTGTGTGCTTCTCTGAACCCTGCTGTGGTTAAAAGCCAGATCCATGAGTCTGTACAGATGATACATTCTGTGATGAGTCTAAAAGCTCCCATGAGGCTTCCTCCTTACTAAAGTCCCCCCAGTGTTCCTTATTATTGTCAGGCTCAGTAATTAAACTCTGCACTGCTACTATGACGGGTCGGTGCCGTTTGTATCTACATGTTTGAAGAGACTCTGTCTTCACACATTAAGCCTTGAACTGTTTTCTTGAGTGATATATTGATGGTTAGCTTGCTGACACCACGAGACGCACAAATGGATTTATTTCAACTTCAAAGGAAAAGCTCTGTTTCCATGTAACTTCAATGCATTCTTACTCATGCGTCTAGGGGAATGCATTTGGTCCCAGAAAGCCCGGTCTTCTTAGCTAATGTCTAGAAACATGCCACAGCCAAATAAGTCCACAGTCAGTGGAGTAACGTCTGTTAGCAGAGTGAGCTGAATGCTGGGGTCTGGATCATGCAGGACTTTCATTTTAAGTTTCCTTTTACTTTGTGTTAGATGTTTCCCTTGTCTGTTGTTTGGATTGAGTTTAAGCATTAAAGCTACTTGAATTGATTAAAACAAAAGATTGTATCCATCCATCTGTCACAAACTGGTGGAAATACAAGAATCACCCAAATGCAGACTCAGTACATGAGTTAAACTATTTACAAGGTTTTATTTACAAAAATGTGAACTTAAACAAGAACATGGTTAAAAACTGAAACAGGGGACGCAGAGCTGAGGACAGTCAAGGGCCGAGAAACGCGTAAACACAGGGGAGAACACGAAGAACCAAGGGAGGGGGAGCTCTGCAACAAACGACAGGGAGGTTACTGGGCAGGAAGGCAAGAGAATGACCAGAGGTGAGTACGTACTGCCGTGCGGTGTTCATACTTCCAGTTGGAGATTTTGAGTCCTGGGGGAGGTGTCCATGAGAGTGTCCGGTGGGCTGAGCACAGTAAAGAACGATATCTAGTCCAGACGAGTAAAGACGGGCAGGAGCGCAGCTTTGAGACCTGGCTGTTGTAGTTGGAGCAGTTCAGACCAGCACTGGAGTGTGAACGTGGCAGGAGGTGAATCTGGTGGAAACTGAGGACAGAGAGCAGTGTTAGATCCAGGTAGAGGAACATGGAGCAGAACACTACGAAGCCAAGTTACCACCAGGGGTAGCAGGACAAACTGGCGATGTGAAGCATGCAGGATGAGGAGCAGGTGAGGCGCTGAAAACTCTGCCTTGGAGGATGGTCTGGACACCACACCCTGGAAAATCCCAGACACTCCCACAGAACATGACACCATACATTACTTCTCTCCTGCTTATCCTTATGGGGGTTGTAGGAGGGTGGAATCTATCCCAACTACCACAGGGTAAGTGGCATGGTGCACCGTGGACAGGTCGCCAGTCTGTCACAGGAATAACACAAACAAAACATTATAATTTGGGTTCATATAAACCCTTTCATAGTAATTACTTTATCAGTTTCCTGAATAGGAGACAAGAGGAATGAAAACAGGACGATTCTCATACGGTATCATAGGTAGTGCAAACCTTTAAGAAAAGACTTTGGGTTACTCTGTGTTCCTGTCAGCTTCCCTTAATAGTGCAACATAAGCGATGCTGGCTTTAGCGTCTCTCATAGTCCACAAGACAAAAACTAAATGGTCATGATACAAATCATTTAGAAAATTCTGGCAACCGGTCACTAAAATTCAAACTCCTCCAAGATTTTTCTTGGTAGGTACACCGAATGTATCAGTTTGAAACTCCTAGCTCGCTTCGTTTTCGTGTTATCGTATTCACAAACTGCAGCCAGGCAGCCTTTTACAGCTGAGAGGTCAAAATTTCAGCTGACCGGTTGGAAGAGACGGATGTTTTCTGGAGGGGTGTTTTAAAAACCACAAAATGGAGCCTTTCAGGAAGAAGTTGTTAAGCCTGTTTTAGGATGTAAACCCAGTCTACCACACAATGAAATAAAATTCTGATCCTGTAAGTGAACATAATAGACTCAAGGGTAACAATTCATGGCATCACAGTACAAATATTTATCAGTTATCCACAAAAGCAGCAGTTTGCTCCCTTGGTTGATCAGTGCCAGTTATCCCATCCATCCCTCAATTTTCGGGCCATCTATCCAGGTCCAGGTGGCAGTGGCACCAGTTTAAGTTGAAATGCTCACACTTCCTTTTTCCCAGCCACTTCCTCCATCTCGTCCGGGGATGTTGGAATTCCAGGTCTCTTTAGTTTTGTTTAACCTACTTACTATTTTAAAAGCATGTTTGTTGTGTTAAACATCCATGATGGGTCCCTCAAGGCCTGGCTTTATACCAGACTGAACATGCTATAATTTTTTTGTGTTATTAAAGCCATGACACATGATTTACAAACACAACATTCAGTTCAGATCAGAGTAGTTTTATCATGTCATTGGACTGTCAGGCTCTCATTAGTCTCTCTGTTATCAATCAATAGTTCAATGCTAAAAATGCTAAAAGCAATATATGATGCTGTTGGTCCTTAATTTTTATTGTTTTGCTGTGAAATCAGGCACCAAACCAACAAACGCTATCTCGTCCATAATATGCAATGAGAACTGTGCAGTTCATTGGTCATTACGGTTAAATTAGGCCTGACAGTTTGATTCAGTACCCAACATGAGGCCTGAAGGGGTTGATTTCGCCGTAATGGCCTGCTCCCTGGACATTAGCTGCTTTATTACACTGCTGTTTACAAAGACATTAATGATTTATTACAAACTCAAGCAACGTGCGTGTTTCTCCCCAAAACATCTGTGCTAACAAAAGACCAATATGGTTTTGCTAAAAGGCACTTCTGAGTTCATTTAGATCAAACAGAGCTGAACTGACTCAGCTGACAAAGTCTTCCCTGACCAGTAGAACCCAGCTGCAGGGGCCTGATGGTTATTTTCACCACTGCTTGAAAAGAAATTGTGTGTTTGTTTGTTTTTTCTTAATCGTGTTGTGGATTGCTTTCTGTGAACAGGATTGACATTTTCTAAAGAAAAGTTTATTCCTGTTTGCACTCTATAATACAATCTCTGAACATAAAAAAACAAGTCTCACAATCAGCTTTGATTTGTAGAACAAATGCAGAGCAGATTTCCTGCGTATGCACAATAATTTACTTCTGCCGGTACAAATGAGGAGACTTTGCACTGAAGTGATTCAGAACATTTCTCCATGAAGTCAGTGATATTTAGCAAATGTTAACTTGCTGCTGCCTTTACGTTCCTGCCAGGTAGCTTATTGTGCACAACAAAAGAGGAACAGAGCTATGGTTCCAAGTCACATAGACATTTGTGCTTCTCCATTTCAGCACTATGTTCATCTCTTATGCTGTCTGTGAAATACATGCAAATAAATTCATGCATTTAAATGTACTTGTGCATTTTTCTGTGTTGTAGTTTCAAGTTTACAACAGCAGTCTGAAAGTAAAATTCAACATATTTACACGGGCTCATGCATTTCACAGTTCAGAGAGTTTAGCCTTTCTGGCAAAAACAGACTCACCGGGGAAGGAAGAAAAACTGCATGGAAATGCACCTGCGATTGAGCCAGTGGAAACACATGAACCAGCAAGAAACTGGGGGAGATGATCACCTCAGACAGCCGTGCCAGACTCTCTCCTGCACTGGTGCCATGAGCTGGAACAGCAAAGTTGCTCCGTCGACTCACCTGCAAGCGTCAAGCAACCTATTGCCAAAGTATTTGCTCATCTGTCTTCACACATCCCACTCGTAATCCACTGGGTATAATATGATATCAGCCCACCCTTTGCAGCTATAACAGTTTCAACTCTTCTGGGATGCTTTCTACAAAGTTTAGGAGTTTTTATGGGAATTTCTAACCGTTCGTTTAGAAGTACATTTATGAGGTCAGACACTGATGTTGGATGAGAAGGTCTGGCTCGCAGTCTCTGCTCTAGTTCCATTGGGTCAGGACTCTGTGCAGGCCAGTCAAGTTCTTCCACACCAACCTCACTCATCCATGTCTTTATGGACCTTGCTTTGTGCGCTCGTGCACATGAAATTGTCCGCAATGTCATGGTATGCTGAAGCATTACGAATTCCTTTCACTGGAACTAAGTGGCTGAGCCCAAACCTGAAAAAACCCACTGTTGTAGACATTTAAACAAGAGCCGTTGTGTGTCCTGTGTGAAATGATTATTACCGCCTACAACAAGCACGAGACATACTGCTGCTGTCCTTCATCTTTCTCTCCAAGTAATCAAACCGTCTAGATGTGTGGAATATGATAGAGGTTGGGGAAATGAGACCCATCAGAAGCATCCCGGTGCTGTGAACTCAGTGGACCTTATGCTTCTTAATGGATTTATTATGAGCTGCAAAACGGGCAAACACTTTAGCCCGTGAAAAAGAGGAAAACACCAGGGTGGAGAAATTTTCCAGAAGGCTGCTGTTGATTGCAGCCTTGGAAAATTTCGCTGATGTTATTTTTTTCCTCTTCTGGGAAGAAAATAACTCGTCGTGGCATGGCTAAAATAAGAGAGGAGGGAGTGCGAGAGAGGAGGAGGAGGATTGAATTACCAACACTGGCTCAAAGAGCTGTTTGATGTTCAGATGCTGTGATAAATTATTGATGTGAAGCCTGTTAAATAAGGCCAGTGCTCATTTGATTACAAATCTCATTAGGGCTTTACAAAATATGCTTTAATAACAAAATCCATCAGCATAATCGCTATGTAAAGAGATTGAACACTGTCATTACACAAAGCATACAGCTGTGGTATTGTTACTGTAGGCTACAGATTTAGCCTTTCAGTGTGAATGCACTGATTAAAATTTCTGACAGAGGAACATTATGAGTAACAATTAAAAATATAATAAAATACACAGCACAATTAGACCAGAGACGACTGCCCTAGATCTCTAAATGTTGTTTAGACGTCTGGTTAAAGTCATTAGTAAATTAAATTGTATATGCAGTATCTGCATACTGAAACGTCACGAGTGAGCTCACACCAAGACTACGAATTAATGAATAATATCTGATTACCACCAAGTAAATGTTAGCAGGGTGAAAGCTTGCATTGACCTCACTGAGCATTTCTCCGGCCTTTGCCACTCAGCAGTGGCTTTTTAAAAACACCTCTTTTAGTTTACAGTGTCAATTTTATGGCTCACTTACAGTCTGCCTCGGTGTCTTGGTGTTTCCAGCATCAGCAGGCCGCCGTTTTCAGCTCACTAGTGCTGATAAGACCATTACAGACATTGTTAGAGACAAGCTGGTGAAGGAAGCAGAACATCAAGCAGCTAAAAAGCCAGACATGTTTCACCAGAGATGGTGGACATCAAATGTTTGCTGCCACATTAAGGACCGGCAGTCCGGAGGTCTGTACACCATCGCCTCATCTTGACGTGGAAATTACTGCACAACACGTTACATCACTTGTGATTTTCTTTACTGCTGATTTTAAGGATTTATTGATTACTTCCGGAGCACTCTCAGGCAGTACTGCATGTTTCATACCCAAACTTCAGTTATTTTGTGAGGTGCCCTCCCCAGAGCCGACTTTGGGATACAGGCAGCGACAAGAGGCCTTCATTTTCCCCTATCCAGTGCTCCTGCCTCGAGCTAGCTCCAGGTAAGGTCTATCCTCTTGATGTCTGCCTGGAGGTCTCTGCACCACATATTTTTGGGGCAGCCTTTCTGTTTCTGCTGTTTGGGGTTCTATGTCGGGGCCTGAACAATGTCCAGCTGCAGTACATGTGCTCAATAGCTGCATCCAAGCACAGAACTACAGAGTCTGAAAGTCATTTATAAATCCATGAGTCATGTGAGAGGTGTGTCACAGCCACAAAAAGCAGATCATCATGGACTTTTTCAATAGCACGTGAGAGCTGATGCTCATTTAGGATACTGTGAGTTCACAGTAGCTGGCAACAGCTGGAGCTTAAAAATGAAACCGAGGTGGGACTAATGTCCAATTAATCTGGATCCAACATGGAGTTGGTCCTTACAGACTCTATTATTCAGATTCAGATAACTTTATTTATCCCCATGGGGGCAACTGAGAGTGCAGACAGCGGCAAGGAAGAAGAATAAATAAGCAAATGAAATAAAATAAATGTGTCGTGGCATCTAAAATCTGGAACATTAATGCTACGGTGCTTAGAGCCATATTTCTTCATTATAAACAAAAGGAGAGCATGAAAATGTGGAACCAGAACTAAAATGAATTCATATTTTTCACAAAATTGTACATTTGACATTTTGACAGTGATGCCAGTATGTTCAGATTTGTGGAGGTGACAATAAATTGTTCTGTTAATAGATTAGAAGCTGAAGAACGTCCACATTCACATAGCCTGACTGATAAAAGCTATGTGTTCAACCACAGTTCTGGCTGTGGACTCAAGAGAAAAGACACTTTTCTAAAAGTTGTGTTGCTAAGAACCTTTGAGATGCATAAATGCAGCCTGACAATGCAGGGACATTCTGGGATGACTTGAAAAAGACGGAAGCTGTGCAGCAGCTTTTAGGCTCGGCACACTCGTTATACCATCCAGTCTGCTTCAAGAGCTCAGATCTGGCTTTAAACCCCAGCAGGGTTCAGAGGAGCACATGGGAACCAGAATTCAGCCTGTCAGCACTGGCACGACACCGTAATGTACAGCAGCAGCTACTTAAAACACCCCTGCTGATGTGATGCATTTCTGCTGCATCAGGACTTGGTTCTACTTTAGGAGAAACTGTAAAATAAAGTCTGAGAGATGCCAGAGGGAAAGCGCTGCTGTCAGTTTCTCCTTCTGTGTGTAAACTCTCTGACGTTTTCAATAATTGTAATTTTCAGCATTTGTTGTGTTTGTTGTTTCCACAGAATGAAGAATTTCTTGCTGAAGATGCATTAGCTCAATATGAAACCACAAAACCTGACAGGATGGATTTCGCTCTTGTCTTACATCGGGGCCTTCACTTAATGGATCGGGCCTACGTTTATTTGGCTCACTGAAATATTAATAATACCTGTGTTTATATTTGTGAAGCATCGCAGTGCTGTGGCAGCTTTGTGGGTTCAGGTTAAATTTAGAAGAGTGATTCCAGAAGCAGTTCATGCCAGCAGGTGTGTAACGATTCTCATTTCTGTTGACAATGTAAATGTTGCACAGTTCTTTACAAAGACACTATTAAACACGGCACACTACTCAGCAGTGCCTCCTTTTATTATTTTATTAGAACCTGATCTCTGCAAGGGCTGATGACCAGGATTACTGAGTCAATGAAGGAGGAGAGAGAGAGAGAGATTATGGATGATGGAGTTTATATAGATTAAAACATTTTGGGGGACTAACAATTATTAGGCACAGGTTATTAGAGTGTTTCGAGTCAGTGCATGAGTTTTGCCATGTGTGCACTGATGATGTGAGTTGATAAAACAATATGGAGAAAAGCAAGATGGTTAAATGACCTGATATTCCTTTAATGAGCTCATACGTGGGACAATCAGCTGTCATCAGGCTGTTAGTTTGTTACCAGCTGCATCAGTGAAGCCGGCATTGTTTTCACCTTGTGAGTCTGTTTGTGTGTGATGGAGATAATTATGCTTGCCACAAAGATTCAGTTGTTGTATGAGCTCCTAATTCATATTCATATTCTGGGAGTAAAAAAAGACCCAGTGCTGAAAAAAGAGGCGCCGTCTCAGAGGCTTTGTTTCGTCTATGAGTAGTCTTTCAAAATAAAAGTCACCTGAGTCATTTTCAAGGGAAGGATCTATAAATATGATATCAGATCTTTGGGAAGCATCACAACCACAACAAGGACTTGTCAGGCTGTGATCTCCTCCACCTACACTGTGCAGTTTATCCCTCCTGGGAAGGAATGGATCAGAGTGACTATAGAATTACTGCCAGGCAACACAAACAGCTTGTGACCTCTAGAGGCTCTCCACGTTATTTTATTGCTATTTATAAAGGGTTGGCTTGGCTTTGAAAGCAACTTTACATTAGCTGATGTCATGGAATTGTGTATAAAACATGCTGCTCTAGGGATTTATTCCATACAATGTCTACAGTTGTTTGGCTGTTTGCATGAAAATAACATTTACAATGGTCAGGGCTAGAGTGCAGTTACCTGCTCTGCTAACATCTACTGGGGCTTCGGTAACACGATTGGAGTTAATTTGTGTTTTAGCCTCATGTCAAACCAACATATTTCAAAGAAACTAAAAGATTTTACCCTTCAGATGAAATCTCACACATGCATTTTGGCCTTTCAGCTCTCTCTTATGCTTTTGTGTTTGATTGTTCCAGTGCTACAGTCTCTAAATCCATGGCTCAAAGGAACCGAACATAAGATGGCACAATGCTGACACAGTTCATTAACCTTTTAATAATGAAAGCATAATTACTCACAAAGATTGAACACAGATCAGGGTGATGGGAGCCAAAAACAAACAAAAGAGGAAGTAGACCGTGAATCAGCCACACACTCCACTAAACTAATGTTAGTAACATTTTGCACTCACTCGTAGTATAAGGCCCTCACTGAACACCTCTGGCACTTTACCTTTGTTGTTTATTGCAGACTGTATGATTTTTATTCTTCATCCTTTTGCTGTAACACAACAATTTCCCTTTCAATAGAGTATCTATTGATCATTTATCTATCTAACCCCAACCCTAGACAGCCTGCCCAGTGACAGGGTGGATGTTGAGAGCATACACGTGCACCAAATCCTGGTCCTGCTTCGCAGCATTGTGTAGAATTGTGCAGCATTGTTTAGTGACTAAAAGACCGACATTTGAAACAGTTTTCCACCTGATTCAGGTCCTGATTGATCCGCCAGGACAGATGATCAGACAAATCAGAACTAGGTCATCAGTCCAAGATGGAGTTGGAGTCTATTAACCCATGACATAAAAGCTTACAGAGACAGGAAGTTCCAACCACTTAACAGTGACTTATCTTTCAAAATAAGAGACATTTGGTGGCTAGTAACATATCTGTGTGATCCATCTGAGTCTGTTCAACAAATATGCTCATAAATAGTTTAGGGTAACTTGATCATTACAATCTATATCAATATATATCATGTGTATCAAATTCATGGATTTTACCGATTTTTCAGCAGTTGTCATATGTTGTATGTCATGAAATATGTCATATTTCAATTTAGTTGTTCAGTGCTGGTCCTCTAAGAAAAATGCTCTCAGCCCTGGGCTAACCTCTGCGTTCTGAATAATTTTAATATGTTTGTCAGAAACAGGTCTCTCTAGTAAATGAGACATTGAGTCTCATTGGGACTACCTGTATAAACAAATAAGTAAAAAATTTAAACAATTAAAAAAAAAAAAAAAAAAGTTTAAATAAAAAAATAGGTAATAAAAATCAAGGAATCAGAAAATAAACATTCTAACCGACGCACATAAAACAGTATATTTTTTCCAAAAAAGTGCATTTCTCCAAAATAAGGACGATTCTGTAGATTCGGGGTCATCCGGGGTCATGGTAGACATGGTGCTTAAGTTAAAGGTAACCTGGATGTTTTTGGACTGAAGGGAACAGAAGGAGCACAGACTCATGGTTAGAGAGAGACAAATAAAGGAGGCCATCCACATCAGCCTTGAATAACAATCGTTGAACAGAGAGGTGGTGATAATACCAACTACCAGTCACCTGTAGCATGGGTCAACAACCACCAAGAGAACAACCCCACGAGGGGTTAAATAGGACTTTAAATCAGCTGATAGAGGAAACACCTTTGAAAGAAGAAGATTAGTTTGCTTCAACTCGTCTGCTTAAGGTTAGGGGGTTATCACCAAGGATGCCCTGGACCTGAGAGGCTTCAGGAAATTGGTGTGCTGCTCATTTGCATTTTCAGGCTACCAGGCTGATGGTGGGTGTGTGAGGAATTAGAACGATGTGCAGGTTTAGCATTTAATAGCTGTTGCTGATTTTTTTTCTAATCTGTCACTATTAGCAAAAGTAATTAAGTAAAATCAGCAGATTAAAGCTTCCTTTATTGATTTCTTCCTTTCCTCTGTCTCTGCTTTTCTCACCGTTTGAATGGTTACAAAGTTTTTTTAATGTGAGGCATTTGTTTGTTCTTTGTTGTTCTTCCTGTGTCTCATCACTTACCCGCTCTCGTCTTTGGCCATGTAATTGACAGTGTTCTTTGAATGTCAGCAGCCATTTGTCTCTCTCTAACTTGCACATTGTTTATGAAGTATGAGTGCCGTTTTAATGTCGAGTTCTTTTCCTCTCCTCTTCAGGTATATGAGTGCTCTTTAAATGTTTGTTCTTCTCTTTCTCGCGCTCTTATTCTTCTAAATGGCATTTTAATGTTTGTTTTTTTCACTGCTCTCTTCCGCCTCATCCTGCCAGCGACTTCTTTGATCATCTGAACTTTTTCTTGTTTTTCTTTTCCCTTCTTCCTCTGCTCGTCACTCGTTGACTCATCTATCACTTTTCCTCAGCAACTGCTCGAATTTCCTTTTTACTATCGTTCCCAAATTTCACTCACACGCTAGTCTCCGTTGTTCTTTCACCTTTTACCTCGCCTCCTACAGTGTTGTCAGTGCTCTCCTCCCTTTCATATAACCGCTCACCAGTCTCCATATTTTTTTCCTCATCCTTCTATCTGCTCTTCATTTTTGAAAATGAAATATGTGCTGGTTCAGATCCCAGCAGTTCAATGCACCTGACACGGCGAGGTTCAGCTAATTATCGTTCCATTGTGGCATCTCTCCGCCTCATTGCGACTAATGAGGGCAGAGAGACAAAGAAACCCCAAGGAGATGAACACTGGAGAATTCTGAACGACAAATGTGTGTCTACGTTTCTATAAAGAAATGCCAGCTATTTGAATTTGAGTGTGAGTGTGCCTGTCTGCACATATTGTGTCCAGTGTCCATTCAGTGAAGTGCTGGGAGTGCTGAAATAATGACGTGTGTGTGTGTGTGTGTGTGTGTGTGTGTGTGTGTGTGTGTGTGTGTGTGTGAGAGTGTGTGTGAGTGTGTGAGAGGGCAGAGTTTTGGTCACTGTAATGGAGACATGTCTACTGCAGTAACAGCTCCAGTTTTCAGGATGTCCTGTTGTCCTTTTCCCTCTGCCTTTACCCTTCATGTCCCTTTTTTCCATTTGATTTAGCTCCTGTGGATTCTGTTCCAAAAAATCAAATTCACCTGAAATGAGTGTGTGCTCATAATAGTCCACAGGGTAAACTGCCGTTGTGTTGGGCTGTGGAGTTTCCAGAAATTCAGGCCCACACATGTAAACACACCTGTGGATGAAAATGCGGCAGCATCCCCGGGTGGAGCTCTCAGGTTGGTGGCTAATGTGTGTTAGTTCAGACTCTAAAATAAATTGATTCATGTAAACAGCACACATTGCAGACGTTGCAGATGCACCGCTGCTACATTGATTATGTGCTGATATTCGTCATTAGCTCAAAAACTGCTGCAAAACATTTGAACAAATTTAGGGGACAAGACATCTAAACATTGCCAAGTACCAATGAAAACATAAAAGATGGATGCAGCCAGCATAACATTACCCAGAGGGTTTGGACCCCACATTTATGCATCAAGTTTAGCATTTATGCCACAACCATGACGTGTTTTTGGAGCCATATCTGGATGAGAGAGTGAAGCGCTAAGGTATCAGCTAACACTGGCATGATTAGCAAGCTGCACTGTTTGAATAAACTCATGCTAACAAACAAATAACACACAAAGTCATTGGACAGTCAGCACCACACGGAAAGCCATCTTACCTCTCAGATAATTCTAAACAAATCTTCAACAAAACAAAAAAAAGCTATAGTGGAGAGGTCCAGTTCAACCATTCCAATTAGTGGAGCTACCCTGCAATAACACAAAGAAAACAGCGAAAACCCAACAATTACATGGCTCCCTTTGAGCAGGCGATTGCTGACAGTGTGAAGGAAAAAAAAATAACTTTTAACTGGAAGAAACCTCAGGCAGAACCAGGCTCAGGGAGGGGCGGGGCCATCTGCCATGACTGGTTGGGGTGAGGGGAGGAAGACAAGATGAAAACAGCCTGTGGAAGAGAGACGGAGTTTTGCTGGAACTCTAAAGTCATCAGGAAAGTGTCCAGTGGCCTTTTAGCATTGTCTTTGTTTTTCTATTGGAAAGCCACGTCCATCCGTCGACTGAGATTTTGAAAAGCTTTACAAACTGTCTCATTATAGCGCGGGCTCTGTAGTAGTGGGCAGTTCAAACACTGTGCTTGTTTTTATGAAGCTGGAGGAGCTTGCCTTTATTATCATGTTGTCTCATGTCTATTTCTAACACAGAAGCTCATCATGAAGCGGCACTGTATAAATCCCTTGACATAAACCTGTGGGAAAATAAAACTGTAAAAAATCTTGAAAGCAGGAGTTTGTCTTGCCGCGCTCTCTGTGGTCAAAGGTCACGTTTTAAGCTGTCTGCTTTCATATATTTATAGCAGCAAACACAGTCGACTGGCCTCAGTCATCAGGAACACTCAGACTCTTTATGCAGAAGAAAGCAAAGCCTGAAAAGGCAAGAGGAAGGTTTTTGGAGAGAAGTCTGCATCTCCAATAGCCAGGGGGAGGTTAATGATGACTAAATGGAGAGAGTGGACTTAGAACTGATGTGAGAATTAGTTCCAAATAATTAATTAAGCCTGAAATGAGAGATGATTTCTGTTCACTTATCTTTCTCTCTGTGTTAATGGTAATGAGGCTGATAGACCAATGCATCAGTCCACTGATGCCCTTTATCAGATACACCCTCTAATAAACAGCCTGGAACATCTGCAGTGTAATGATATTTTCTTGAATGCTGTTTATTCAATTTCTAAACCGACTGTTATTGTCCGAAAGCAATAAATTATTTATAAGGCACATTTCTTACAAGTGATCAAGGATGAGAAGATAAAAGTAAACATTCACATCAAAATAGGACATCAAATCCACAAAAGGCTCATTAAACTTGCTTTGTTCCCAGCAGGTCTGTGTTTGCGGGTCTTATTTGAAGCATGATGTCCACTGTAATGAATCGTAGTTTCTCAGTTTAAGGTGAAACCTAACTGCCAGCTGTGCGTGGGCGTGTCGGGAGAGGAGGAGATCAACTGCTGCTCAGTTTATATACGAGTAGGAGTTAGGAGTGATTTCCACTGGGAAGAGGGGCTGCCAGAGATCCGCCCAGCACTGGATTTGCCACAAACACACACACACAGGTTTACAGTCATCCAGGGAGTGTCAAAGCAAAACCTGTCAAAGCAAAGCATTTATCATTTTGGTGAATCTGTTGGCTGCAAGACAAGCAATCAGTAAACCCGGCAGTCAGTTGACTGAAGCGCTAAAACAAACAGTTTCCCTGCGACGCTCCTGGAAATGTTCACAGAAGCATGAAGGGGCGATCGTGGCTCAACAGTTGGGAGTTCGCCTTGTAATCGGAAGGTTGCCAGTTCGAGCCCCGGCTTGGACAGTCTTGGTCGTTGTGTTCTTGGGCAAGACACTTCACCCGTTGCCTACTGGTGGTGGTCAAAGGGCCCGGTGGCGCCAGTGTCCGGCAGCCTCGCCTTTGTCAGTGCGCCCCAGGGTGGCTGTGGCTACAACGTAGCTGCCATCACCAGTGTGTGAATGGGTGGATGACTGGATGTGTAAAGTGCTTTGGGGTCCTTAGGGACTAGAAAAGCGCTATACAAATACAGGCCATTTACCAAGAGGGGGGTATGTGAGGGAAGTACATAAGAAAGGGAGACATTAACAACTTAGACTCTATTACAGTTTTGTTTAGACAGAGGTCTAAAGGATCTACACAAGTCTCCCCCTGGTGGTTGTTAAAGAGAATGCAGGTTTAAGGTGCTGAAACAGCCTGTGTTAGCTCCTCCTCTTTGCCAGCAGAGCAGTTTGAAAGGCTTCCACATACACCGCTTCATGAAAGAAGTGCATAGATATTTGAGTGTGTGTTTGTGTTTTTATATAAGGCTGCTAGTCTTTTTCCCTCCTCTATGTAAGATTTGGCATTCATGTGTGAGGAAGGGTAGGATGTAGGAGTGCTGGGAGCAGCGTGTCTTACTGTCATGGACTGTGTTAAAGAGATTAGCGGTGATTAACCAGCAATTGGAACATATGATGACTGTTTCACATGAAGCGTGTAAAATATGTCTCATCCCATGTTCAGTTTGGGGGATATAAAGCTGTGTGTGTGTGTGTGTGTGTGTGTGTGTGTGTGTGGGTCTGAGTTTGCACATTTGCTTTTGTTTGTGTGTTTATGTTTCACTTTGTGTTTCCATGTGGGGGCGTGTGTGCATGTTTGAGCAGCAGCAGGTAATAGAAAGCTAAAACCTGCCATTAATTATTTAGCCGCAGGACAGAAACAAGGAAGCGAGGACACAAGCCAAGGCCAACTCCTCCTTCTCCACCTCCACTCTCTGCATCCATCTTTTTCACCTGCATCTCTCTTTGTTTCATTTTCTTGCTTTCTCATTGCTCGTTTGCCATCTTTCATTTCGGCTTTCTCCACACATCCCATCTCTCTGCTTTCTCTCCCTTCTTTTCTCCTCCTTTGGGCATCTTATTTGCTTTTCATTTCTTTTTTTCTTATTTAATTTTTCTCCTCTTTTCTTTTTTATTCTTACCCCATTTCCTTGTTCATCCCTAATCCTGTTCCTTCCTCTTTTTTCCTAAAATCTCTCCTTAATCATTTGTGTATTTCCCCTCATTCAAGCTTCCTCACCTTCACTGTTTCCTCTTTCCTTCCTTCATCTCCACATTTTCCCTGCGTTTACTTTCCATCTCCCATTTTCAAATGCATTTTCTCATTTTGCTTTTTCTGTTTCTCCTCCTCTTCTATATTTCCTTAATTTCCTATTCCTCTGTTTCCCCTCTCTTCCACCACCCTCCTCCATTTTTTCCTGCTTCATTCATTATGCCTGAAAACAACCACAAGTTTCATTATATTTGTCCCTGCTTCCACAGTTGTGAAGTGGCAGAATACCAATGAGCTTCCAGAGGAAGCCACAGTAATCTGAAGCGTCAGCTGGCTGCCTGCAGAAGGGAAATATTTTCTCCAGGAGTTCCATGAACACCGGCCGAGGAATCCAGCAGATCGGATAATAATAAAATGTCACTGCAGCCTTGTCAGGGAAAATAATGGGCTGCTTCTCTGCTATTTTGGCTCAATTTCCTTTTGTAAGGCCCAATGTAACAAATGAATAAGAGTCAGACAGCAAAGGAAAAGTTAAACAACACAAAGGTTTTTCCTTTTTTTCCCCTCATAGAGGAGATTTAATGGGCCTTTTAAAGCTGCACTAATGCACACTGCATTCAGCCCTCTTGGCAAAAGGCTGTTAGCAATAATGCAGCAATATTTGCATTATTGTTTTATTGTAAAATTTGTAATTTGTGTAGTTTACCATTCATTAATTCATCAGGAATTTTCTCTTCAAACACACACGCCATGTGCAGTCATTTTATTTTGCCAGAAAAATCCAATAAATACATTTTCTCTTGAAAATTAAAATAATTAGTTTTGCACTGTGTGCATATTTGCATTATTTTCAACAAAGCAGACAATTATTTAACAAAAAGAACAGAGATGCTGATTCCTCTTAATAATTTCCTGGTGGTAAAAACTCTTTGCTGCAGTTACAATCCCGCCACCAAATGACCTGAAGAAGAACCCTAACCCTGTTTAGAAATTTACGACTGTATCACAAACAAAGGATGGCTGTTTGTTTACAGCATCAACTTTTTCTGACTTTGAGTGACTCGTTTGATTTACTTTTTACTTTATCCTACTTATGTGTTCTCGAGCCTGACCGATTTATCGGTTGGATGAGATTATCAGCTGTTAGCTGTCTACCAAACTGCTGGTGTCAGTATTTATAACAGCCAATAAAACAAAGTAATGAAGAGACGAGAGAAACACCCTTCAAACATGTCGTGAGTGTTAATGCTGCATAGTTTGTCCTCCAGGGGGCGCTCTCTCATGCCTGTGCTGGTGAAACTGAATATTGTATGTATGCAGATTCTTCCCACCATGTTCACTTGCTCATTTCCTGGTAAGTGTTTGACTTGAAAACATGTTGCCTGACAGATGGTGGCTACTCGGTACGCTGTCACGTTTTGTTTGTTCAGTTTTTGAAAAGGAGGAAGGTCCATGTGGTTCAGAGCTGCCATATTTCTGCCATCAGCTTGAGGCTCTTGTCTGTAGAAAAGACCTTAAAGAAGCATTTTCATGTGCTTCCCATAACCAGTGTATCCCATGAGCAAGTATTTCCAACAGTTGTACAAAATAAATTGCCAAAACTTAAAAAGGTTTTTCAATAAAGTTTTAGGAGACACAGTTAATGGCTTAAAGTAAACTGTCTATCTTACAGCGACCTGCATTAATTGTGTTTGAACCTGTGCAGGTAATCATCATGCTGGTTTTGGAAGACAGGCATCAGCAAGCAGACGCCATCATGCCAGAACACAAAGAGCGCTGACCTGAAACTGGGGCTCAGTGAACCACATCTAATGATGCATGCTGGATATTAAATTAACTGTAAAGTAATGATGGGGCAAGAGGAAATCTGCTGGTGGGAAACATTTACCCTGTGAGAAATGGAGCAGCAGGTAAGAGCTTACTAATGACAATGAAGAGTTACTCATGTGTTAACGTCTTAATTCTGGCATTTTTAAAAATGTTTGGCAGATCAAACATTGTGCAACTGTGGGGCCAAACACAGCAATGCTGGCCAGCTCGATACCTGCTGGAATTTTAATGCAGTAAGCCTGGTGATGACGAATGGGACAGTCTTTGTCCCAGTTTGGGTTTTATTGATCTTCTAGTGTTTGTGATTTTGAGTTTGTGGTTATTGTCTGTTAACCTGGTAGAATGAGTTTTATTTCCTTTTATATTAAGGATTTTTCAGTTTTTACTTTATGGTTATTTTAGTGCTGAGTTTTTTAGTACTGTATTTAGTAGTTTCAGTTCCCTCGTGTTTCCTTTTATGTTCCTTTGATTATCATTTTCTGCTTTGGTGTTCATGTCTCTGTGTATATTTATTTTGTCCCTTGGTTACTTTATCTTTTAGCTTCAGAGTTTGAATCTTGGTTAGCTGCCTTGGTTTGCTGTCTTACTATGGTTTCCTAATGACTGGAAAGAACGCAAACACAAACTCACATGAAGCTTAAAAGTCTGATTTAAACAAATGGAACTATTTACTATAAACACTTTTAATAACAGCTGGCAGTGAAGAACTGATGCGGCGGTCTGGTAGAGTTTTAGAGGTGATGGAGAATGGTCTTGAGAGGGTCTGTAAGCCAGCAGGCAGGCTGAGTGGGGAGGTTTTGCCGCTGGAGAGTAGACGTGCATGTAGGTTACGGGTTACTAATATCCATATAGCACTCCCAGGCTTGAATTGTTGCTACGACTCTTATACTCCAAGCAGCATTGCAGGTCTTGATGTGGGTGATGGATATACCAACTAGGAAGCATCAACAAATAAAAGCTACAAACCAGGAAGCCGATTTACCTCCGTAGTGGACGGGCCGATCTGGAGAATCGCAGCCAGTGGCGGTCCTTAAATGCACAGTTGTGATGATGACAGACTGCAGGTTTGTGCAAACAGCCTGGGAAAATGCCACTCCGCCCATGGGTGTTTACACAGGATTCATCCACATCCCCACCTGAAAGCCAAAAGAAAAACACGCTCAGCCTGCCTCAATCCTAACAGGTGTTCCCTGATTCCTGCTGTAACTATGGATCTCTGTTTGTTCCCTCACAGCCTAATAAAAACAGCAGTTGGTTCATCACCCTACACTCCACATGCTAGTTGTGACACCTGTGGGTGAGATGTTATGTGAGATGACTCATTTAATATGAAAATATCAGTTTAATTAACTACTTTTGTCTAAATGGACTGGTATTTTATTAGGTAACTCTGTGCATCATTCATACACACACACACAAATGGATGAATCACAGGCGGTTTAGCACCTTGCACACAACCTTGAAGATTAGTAGAGAACCTGCTCTACCTTCAATGACTAAGGACACCTTGGCCCCACACCTAGACCTTAAAAATCTGTCATATTAAGTCATATTAAGACAATAATAGAGAGAATCATCTGATTGTTGGGGTTCTCTCTCATACTGAAGGGTTTTTACAATTTAAAGTTCCTGCTTTGTGAACTGAACTATGTGCCTCTGCAAAGATCTTCTACAGAGAAGCCCATGGCGATGATAATCAGGAAGAGACCTCTGTCTGAACCAGACTCAGAGTGGAGCAGCCATCTGCTGTAAACGGTGTGTGAGTTTGAGAGGAAAGAGGAGCATAGAGCATCATTTCCTCATACTGTGCAGAGATTGTTTGGATTGTCGTGCACGTGATGGAGTAGAGTCTGTTTTGCGTGTGAGGTGGGAAGAAGAGTCGGCTTGGACTGTGTGAAAGTGCTCTCAGGATGAACCCTGTATGCTAAGTAACTGTGAGATACAAATGGAGAACTCTCTCGAATTTGAAGTGACAGAGCGATGACATAATTGAGATTATTTCAACCTTTCATAAAGGTGATGTCGACTTGCTTGAATACTTAATACCTGAACGCTGAGCTCCAGCTGTTTTTGCTGCTGTTGTTTCTCCCAATAACAGAATTCAGCCTGTGTAGTTTCTCTCTTCCGCTGTGTTTTTATGAGACATTTCATTAGCAAACATTAATGTCCATCCATCATTCTATCTTTAGCAGAAAAAAATGCAATAGAAGAAAATTTCCTCTCTTCATGCGTCTTTTATTGCTTTTTTTACATCACTCCTAGCAGTGCAGTGCGAAGATGAGTCCTTGTGTAACAAAATGTGTCAGTCAGCAGCATTTGGTCCATTAAAGAACTCATGAAGCCTGCACACTCTGCTCTATTTCTCACAGTTCTCCTTTTGTATAGACGCTATTTTTCTTCTGCCTTCCATTCAGTTCCTTTTTGAGAATAGTGATTTCACCTTCACAGGAGCCTCACAGGACCTCCTTATTTGTCCCCTCGTGACTCCTAAAGTGCCAATATGCCCCACAGCCTAAACAGGAAGTTCATATCAGAAAGTCCTCAAAGTAAGAAACTCTCAAAAGCAACAAAAACACTCTTAAGCACTCAAAAATACACACATGTTCAGATCTGTATGTATATTTAACATGTGAATATCATCTAATAACCATTAGTGACACAGTGAATACATGGTATTGCTGAAATTTTGTTTGGGTTGTCACTTTTGGCTCCTGTCTGTAGTTAATTTAATTCCTGCCTTGTGTTCACCTTTTTCTCAGGTCTCTCTTCACCTCTTGTCTTTTGCCTTCCTTTGTTTCGTTTTTGACACATAAGTTGAGAATCATCCATTAAAAATGTGCCGTATGTTTATTATCGCTTCTCCTGTGTCCTCCAGTGGGTCAACAGAACAGTCGCTAAGGGCTTGTAATAAATAAGCAATGATACAAATACACCTGAGCAGCTCCAAAACCACACGTGTTGTTACGGATGAGGGAAAGTAACAAGTGGGGGCTCGTCTGGGATTTGAACCTGGGACACTCACACTGTAACATAATTCAATTCAGTTTAAATTATATAGTACCAAAACAACAACAGTCGCCTCAAGGTGCTTTATACTATAATGGAGAGAATCTACAGTGATACAGGGAAAATTCTAACAATCATATGACCCCCTATGAGTAAGCACTTTGGTGACAGGGGGAAGGAAAAACTCCCTTTTAACAGGAAAGAACCTCCAGCACAGCCAGGCTCAGGGAGGGGCGGGGCCACCTGGTGGGTGGGGGAGGAGGACAGGACAAAGGCCCGCTGAGCCAGAGATGAATAATAACTGAGGATTAAATGCAGAGAGGTGTATAAACAGAGGTTCTTAATGCGCCTCTGTGGGTTTTCTCTGGGTACTTATCTCCCACAGTACTGGAAGGCCTTAACTGGCGATTTTAATTTGAAGTCCCGTTAATGTCATCAGAAGTTTTCTGGAGGCCATATCTTAACAGGTTTTACAGTTGTGGTATTAAAGGAACTAAAGACAGGTTACACTATTGTATAGATAAGAAACATGTGTCTCACTCTCCTGACATCATAGACCAGACGTCCCCTTTTAAAACTCGCTCTACAGCACCCTCTACAGTGTTGCCACTTCAACCACGCTACCACCTCAGCATCCACCTAGGCTTGAGTTTCCAGTTTTTATTTGACCTATCTGCAGACGGATGAGTTCAGATCTCAAAGTTGCCAAAGGATCATGAACCCTCCTATAAGCAGGTATCATTGCCATATTATTTGCTTTAAAGGGATAATTATTAAATGCAGAGAAAGTTCTCATTGATATCAAACCTTTACAGGACATAACTTGACTGTATTTTCTTCCTTGACAGGTGAGTCTGCTGCATCTCAGTGACGGACACAGCTTACTCGTGCTCCCAGAAAACAGAGAGAAAATGATTTTTTGGCCTTTCAGACAGTTTGGAGTGAAGCTAAACACACTGACACCTTACCCACTCACAGAACTGAAACAGCAAGCAGAGAAGAGTGACAAACACAAATCACACAACGACACTGATTTCTCATTACATAGAGATTCACACACGTGGTGGTCGGAGCTGAAATAACACTGTGTTAATCTTCCCCCAAAACTCCCGATGCTGCTGTGTGCAGGCTGCTGGCTTTACCCAAATCCCTGGTTAAACCTCGGTCTCGCTGGGAATTAGAAATTAATAAGCTTTATTACTGGGGTGGTAAATAGAATACAGCTTTAATGCTACAGTCATGTAGCTTAAGCAGCGATTCAGTAAAGCAGTGTCCGAGGAGAGAGAGGGGAGGCGGACGGCAAACGTTTGCACCAGTATGGACTTTATATGAATATTAATGTCATTTATGAATGATACAGGCTGTTATGTCAGCGGTTTGTGCCGTTTGTTGCCACAAGCTTTAAAAAAGATAAACTTTACCCTTGCATTGTAGTATAGAGCCCAGAGATTAGTATTGCATACATGTTTCAACATCACTGCAGTGGTTATACTTACACATGTAGTTTCTTCTTATTCATTTCATTCTAACTGAATGTTTATTGGCAAGTCAGGATATCAGGTCTGTGGTTTCTCTTTCAGCGAAACACACTCCCGCAACAGGATTCCTACAATCTCAGCTGTAGCTTTTTAATCATTTTGCACACAGCTGGAGCGCTCTCTTCAGCGTGGGCACGTCAAAGTGCAAACATGAATGAAAATAAATGGAAGAAGAGCCGTCATGACAGAGCAATAAAAGCAGGAAAAACGCTCATGAGACCTTAAAGATTCGCTTCAACCCACAAGCCTGAAACAGAGAAAAGAATGAGTGAGACTAATTTGATTTCCTCCTGTGACGCGTCACCATCTTCTCTGCTGCACGGACGGAGCTGATATGCTGGCTGAATAAGTGAGGACCACTGTTCCAGCCTGAACAAATGGTGTTTATCTTTAGTGCTAAGATCTGTGCAGACACACTGGGTATCCATACTGGAGGTTTTATGTATGTAAAACATAGAGCTAGGCAGTGCTTTGTAGAAACACTGTTAGAACCCAGAAGCCATGACATACTGTGCTTTATCATCCTTTGACACTGACACAAGTGACCATTATGTTGTTGTGAAAAAGACTTGAAAGTAGCAACTGAGCCATAAGCTCTGCAGGAAAATGTTTGTGTCGGTCATAAATCAAGAGAATCAAAGCATCATTTTCTCAGGCTTCGAATAAAGCATTTGCCCCCTGCTGGTCATTAGAAGGAATGCAGGTTTAAGACGATTGCTTCAACTTGAGGCCACAGAAGCCGCGTCCAGCAATGCAGCCTAGCACATAATGCTCCATCACAACACTCCTTCAGTTCTATTTGTACAGATCATTTTCCTTTTGTGGTGGGACAGTGACCCAACAATCAGCACACAGCTCTTTGACAGCTAAAACATACTGTAAACGTGTTGGGTATGTCTTTGAAGAGCGTGTACGATTAGCACCATAGGTGGTCTTTGGGTCCATCACATTTGGTGTGCAGGAGGATGTTTTCCGACGTGAAGGAGAAAAGATGAGAAACTGCACTGGGAAGCTTTCAGCTGCTGTGTGAATGTTACCTTTGAGATCCGGAGAGCTCGTGTCTGTTTCAAGGACTCCCCTGTAATCTCACTCTGTATCCACACAGACCAAAAAAAAGAGAAGAAATTGGGCCGTTTGTCAAAAAAATTACCATCAATTAAAGTGGAAACAAGACTGGTTGAAATGCTTGAGTGTTACTGCACGAGGCTCACAGAGAATAGGATATGAGCCCACAGGGAGGTAAAGGGGCTTACAATACACCACAGGGACTGGTGAGTTAGGGCCGGACCACACAGGGAGTGACTGATGAGGGTTTTAAAGTACCCAAGGAACGTGGAAGCACTTCTCTAAAGAGCTCTTTGTTGGAGGAGGTTAAGGTATGACACATCAGGATCTGGTTTGTGTTCAGAAGGTGAGTGATTACTGCTGCACTGCAGGGGATAAGAGTGCAGAGCTGCGCAGTGGGGAGATTAGCCTTTAGTGAAGAGGCCCAGGGCACTTTTGATAAGTTTCTCTCCTCCGGTTTTTCAATTTTTTTCTGCTCCCTACAGGAACGGAGGATGTCTGGTCTGCAGGCTAACTGTAATAATGGTCCTCTGATTCTTTGTTGAAAGTTCTGGATTTCAAGTATTACTTTTGATAGACTATATATATATATATATATATATATATATATATATATATATAGCCTATATTCAATCAGACAGCTGGAGTGCTTAGATGGCCTGACTTTACTCGACAGCTCACACCACTTCCTCAGTGAGTTTCAGTGTGTTCCTCATCGAAGCGCGCAATAACACAATATCATAATCTGTTTCATCATCACTCAGTTAACAAATCGTCACATTTATGTCAAGAGAAGCAACATTTTTAATGTTTTTTTCTTCATTTATTATCATTTTTGGAATCCTGAAGCTCTGCTGATATCCATCGATAATGCCGTGTTCCTGTCACTGAATCACATTTCACAACCTTCGTTTACATGCACATTTTCTCTTTATTGGAGTCTGGAAGATTTTATTTTGCACATTTTACTTCCATCTATCTAGTTTGAGTTTCCAGGTTGGGCACAACCGTCACCTAGTGGAGAGATGATGATATGAGCGATGATAGTGGCTGATATGGAAACACCTACACCTGGATAAGTAGAAGATTGATGAATAGCATTTCATCAGCTTCAGTTTCAGCTTCAGGTTGTTAAACTCTTGTCTGCTTGTTTTTGGTGCTAAAGCTAACTAGATGTACCTGTTAGCTGTTAAATAAGCGTGGTGGATTTCTGGTCTATGGTTTCCTGTAACTGAATTGATTTTATACATGTATTTGTCATATTTTGCCAAATTCGGTCATATTTTAAAAGCCTCTACAATACAGGAAGATTTTTCCAAAGGCAGGTGTCACAGCTTGCATCAGAGCATGTTAATGGATTTAGTGGGTGTATCTGAATGACTGAGAGAAAAAGTGCAAGAAAATCTCTCAGTAACTCTACAACCTCAGTTTATAGGTTTGATTTGGTGCCAAAACTTGAATTATACTTGTTGCAATCAAAAAGAAAGCAAAAAAAAAAACCAAACTGATTTTAAATGGTCTCCTAAACTCTTCAAGGTTATCTAGCTTTGAAATGATGTTCCAGCACAATGTTTGGATCGCTCCCTGGAGGCCGCTTGAATTGACTTCATTTTTTGGAGTTTGGAGGTGTAAATTCTTGCTGTACTTGTGTTTGCATATTACTGATATTTTAGTGCTTTGAAGGTCAGGTTTTGAATTCTAGTCCTTTGAGCATATGTACTCCTTACATTCTTTGAGTCCTGGTCCCTGTTCAGTATCTGTTTACATGGCTTTCCTGTTTCAGTCTTAGATCTTGGTTTGTATTAAGCATTGTTTCCTGACCGTGTGCCTCTTGTATTTCCTCCCCTTGGTGCCCTATTGTCTCTTAGTGTCATTCTTTTTGTCTCCATTTTAGTTTCTAACTCTTTTGGCTGTTTCCTGCTTTACTTTGAAGGTCCGCTTGTTCGTTTTGCTTCCTGTCTCTTTTATCCTCTAATTTTTCTCACCTATTAATGATCTTCATCTGTGTTCTGCTCACTCCTCTTCCTTGCTGAGTAATTAGTCCTCTGTGTATACATATTCCTGTTTTGCCTTTGTTCTTTGTCAAAGTGTTTGTGTTACATGTGCAGCCTTGTGTAATTCCCCTTTGAGTTTTTGGACTGTTTTTCTACCCACTTGGACCTTTATTATGAACTTATCTGCAGCTACTAAAGCTCCCTGTTAGTTTTTGTATTCAGGCCTCCTAAACTCCACATTTTATAGCAACCATGTATTATATTAATGCACTGCAGTTTGAGCAACCCGATGTCATGGCAAAGCATGTAATAGACCCGCTGGTCCATCTCAAAAGTGTAAAATGAACAGACATGCAGAGGGAGAGATTTTATTCAAAGCAAACTTAAAAATAATCACAGGAAAGTCTTTAAATAGACATTATTAACATTTGTATATGGTTATTAGCTGCCTAGCTGGAATGTGGTTAATACATTTTTGCTGACTAATAATAAATTGTCTCCCCCTGCTGGTAATGCAGCTTCTGCATGCACACCATGGACAGGTGTGTTTGTTACTGGGCACGTTTGCCGTCATCCTGGTTTGAATGTCATAACTAAACTCTTATTCTTCTTTCAAAGATAACACAGACTGCTGACTGGTGTCATTTTATTGCTGTGTAGTGTAATGTGGCAAAGGTTTGCACATAATTGCTGTCTAATTATTGAACACACACAGATTGTCAACACATTGCAATCAACCTGACTCAATCTCCACCAACTTCTCTGCAATGCATCTCTTTGCAACAGGCAACTTGGCTAGAGTAGCTGTCAACTAGCTGTATTCAGGTTATATTCCCATATAGAAGCGTCTGTGTCATTTTGCTGTTAAATTTCAGTCCTGCAGCAACTATGTCACCATATGTGAATTATCACAGTTAATTATCACAAACAATTGCATTTAATTGCCAACTTGGTCCCATTGTGTTTCACACTGATAGCAGAGTTATCCTTCTTCCTTCCCTTTTATCGCCAACTCAACACAACAAAGTCGCTTTGAAGATGAGAACCGACTGTGAGTGATCACAGACCTCGTCCCCATCTTAAAAGCAACCATTTCAAAGGTAGAGAGATCACAAGTTTAATCCACACAGTTACAATAATTTTGGTCGTGCCAAAGTCTCCACCACTGTTTTCCTTACTGTGTAACATGATGGAGGTAACGGTGGTGCATGTGGGGTGTTTTTCTTTCTTGACATGTCTGTTGTGTCCGTCTGTCCTGCTGTTTCAGTTCCTGCATTTTTGTAAACACATCACTTCAAATTGTTTCTGTGGCTGCTTAGGAGGAAGCTCAGTCTCTTTCATGTTCTCTCAGCCGCCCTTAGTCAGGGCAAGAAAAGCATGCTTTTACTTTGAAAGCTGAAACTCTTCTTCCAGTCATTAACATTTGTAATTTACCAGATCCTGTCATAAACCTTGTCCTTAATGCGCTTCAGTACATTTTAAATGCAGTTCACACATTCTCTAAGGCTGCAAACTTCTGTCTTGACCATCTTTCTTCTTCTACCAAAAGGGCTGACGAACAGAAGGCGTAGCCATCATCAAAGAACAATCTGGAGTCTCCCTGCGGCTGCTGTCTGAGGAGCCCCTCGACGTTTATAAAAACCCCTTCTACTTTTTAACACTGGGAAGGACACTGATACATCAGAGCAATGCAGAAAAAAGCCTTTCAATGGTCTCATGCCATTTATCATAAGAAAAAGAACGATTTGAATAATTCAGCTTTAAGAAGCTTCTCAGCTCTGTGGCTCAATCTGTGGAATAAGTCGCCTGATGTGCGTCTGTTTATGTTCAAAATCTGGCCTAGAACGACCTAGCATGAAACGCCGCTCGCCTTTACAGGACTGTGCTGCACGTACTGCATTAAGCTTCATCCCCCAGTGTGTGTCAGTGTAAAGCTGAGCGTGCCTGTTGGTTAGTGAACTAATAGGGAAACCATGTCTGTGTTGGCTCAGCTCTGCTGCTCTTCGGGGCTGCATCACTGTGGGGGTTAGGAACATGCCGGAGCTGCTCTGAGGTGCTCCTGTGTGGACCGCAGCACTCAGTCTTATACAACGGGGCCATTTTGTCCTTCCTGTTTTCCCTCTGCGGGTCTCTCTGTTGTTCTGTCTCTCAACACTTAGAACTCAGTTTCAAATAAACTTTGATGCTGGGTGGACAGAATTTGCCTTTCCTAGAACACAGTGCTTCTCTTTAGCATACACATGCAGGGATGCTGTGCAGTGTGGCACTGAGATCTCCTCATTAAAGTCATCTCTACGCTCATTTCATCTATCAATTCATTTTCTGTCACCCAGTAATTTGGAGCGTTTAGTACACACTTTAATTTTGCCCTGTCTCATTACTGTGGCTTACTTTACATCAGTATCTCTGAGTCCTCCCTCTGCAGTTACACAGCAGCTAACTAAAACTCACACATAACCCCTGTTCTTAAATCCTGCATGTGTAGCAGACCTGCTGAAACCACAATCCAGCAGTCAGCCTCTCCAATCATTTTTCTGTGGACTTGTCATCTTTATGTTTCAATTCATTATTAAAAACTATGCATGCCTCAAAATCTCATCTTTTCTGACCTTCAGTGGTTTAACTCTTGCCCTTGCTGCGGTGGCGTACAGGTGTATCTCGGGGCAGAGCTCGCCTCTAAGCTATGAAACCCCGCTGTGATGCTGGTTGTGGTCAGATGTGAAACAGGTGTTAAAACAGTGACGCAGCATTTCACCCCAGTGTTAGCTTACTTTCACATTCAAATGGGAGCCATTGTACCATTAATATGAGCATGACTGCTCAAATCAACCACACTGACATTAGACCTGCATTACACCTCAGTTTGAATATTGTCATGGTCCTGGGTCTGTGACTTTTGATTCAGGTTTATGTAACACTCTGATTCTGCTGTTATAGTTATGATTCCTCTGTTTAATATTTATATTCTTAGTTTTGTTATCCAGCTTTTAGGTTTCTGTCCTCTTATGTTTCCAGTGTTGTTATTGGTGTCTTACTGTGCAGTCAGTCTTGTCTCCATGTTTATTTGCCTGTGTTTCCCCCATCTGGTGCCTCTGTACCCTCGCTCTTTCTGTGCAGTCATTTTGAGTCTCAGTGTGCGTCTCTCGTGCTTCCTGTTTTGTCAGTCCCTCATCCTGTGTGCATTATCTTCTGTTCTGCTTCCCCTGTCTCATCAGTCTGACTATGTTCACCTGTGTTCCCCAGGTGTTTCCTCTCTGCTCTGACTCCCTCTTGTGCGTAAACTGTCTGCGTCTCCTCCTGTTCGTTGTCACGATCTCCCCGATCCCTGGATGAGTGCTCTGTCTGACTGCATATGTGCTGTAATGTCTACCAGCAGCCTCTTCATAAAATACCTTCCTGTAGGTGTGATTAAAAGGTTCAAGCTGTGCTGCTGACCATGTGCCACCGGCAGCTTCTAGTTGTGAGTTGTTGTATTGATCTGCATGAAAATCAAAATTATTCCATAACTCTCTTCATCTCTCTCTTCCCATTTTCTCTCTCTCTCTCTCTCTCTCTCTCTCCCTCCCTCTCCCTCTCCCTCCCTCCCTCCCTCCCCATACATGTCCTCCCCTGGCAGCTTTTTGATGTCGTGACCCAACATCCAATTATCTGTAAGGATAGAGATGTCAGAGAACCTGTGAAGCTGCTGTACACACACACACACACACACACACACACACACACACACACACACACACACACACACACACACACACCTGGTGGGAGATGTGACAGGATAATTGGGGAAGGTGTGAGGAAGGAAATACTGCAGGGATGAAAAATGAAATGGTGACTGAGAGAGAGAGGGACAGGAAAGAGATATACGGGTGGGGGTGTGGGGGAGGCTGGGATCAACATAACATCGCATCTCAAAATTATCCAATAAACTCACCAACCGTGGCTGACACCTGGACAAACAGAGAGAGAACGGTCTGAAAGGAGCACAGGATCAATGACAGGATATGATTGGATGGGATTTATTAATTATCCCTATATTAAAACAAAAAAGGGACATCCATCAAACCGGTTTGACTTTGGGATTTTTGTGTTTGTTTTTTTTACAGGCAAAAACAAAAAAGATGTAACAGTTTGATGGAAGATGATGTCAGTACAAAATGTACCCTTACAATCCCCAACAGGGCTGTAATGTGGGTGTTCTGTGGTGTCTGGCACTGGGACACTGCTAACAGATCTGTGGGTTTGCTTGGTTGGTCTCAGGGTTACCACCACAGGCACCAACCACCCTGCAGCTTCAGCTCAGTGCAGCAGCTTCAGCAATGGAGGTGCTGAACATGGTTTATTCGGACTCAGTGTCCCCAGTCTCCACCTAAACGCTGTCGAAGCTCTGCTGGAGGAGGGAGTTGAAGATCCCGCGGACCAGGGAAGTCTCCCAGTCTTACTGGGACGACTCTCACCAGGTGGAGTACCCTCAACACCCCACCCAGGTACTCTAAACTGTCGTTCGGAGCATGAGCAGCATTAAGAAACGGGGATTTTAGAGAAAGGTTACATATTCATTATTATACTGGTAAGCTGGCGTGGCTGACTCTCAGGCTTAGACTGTGGACACATCCAGTGAAACTTTACAGACTTGCAAATGCGAGCAGTCAGGGTTTGAGGACTTCCACTTCACATTCTAAAAATAGCAGTCGGGTCTGATCTCCACAAATCTGCTAAGTTTCCACGATACAGATTCAGTTAATTAAAAAAGTAAAATGCAATAAATTATCTGCTTCTGCTTTAATGTAATTTGCATTAATGTAAAACAGCTGCCGTTGCTTAAGGATTTCAACACATTACAAATGATTATTTCACTACAAGTTCATCATGAGGATATGGAGGGATATCAGTGTGTCCTCGTTTAAATTAAAAGGATAAAAACATGGAGCTTAAAATGAGTTTATTCTCCGATGATGAAAAAGTTGTTTTAATCAAATTAAATCAACAAAAAAAACCTGATTGTGAGACATTTTCTAACTTTCCCTTCGCAGAAACACATCTCATGACTTATCATCTCTCCTTGACCTCACTGATCCTTCACTTCTTTTCCTTCTGTCTACTCCTCACATCATCCTGTTTTTTTCTTCGTTCTCTCATCTTCTTACATCACCTGCTCTTTCCTTTTGACTTTCAACTTTCCAAATCCCAAAAGTCCTCTGTTGTCTCCACTCCCTCCACTTCCTCGTCTCCCCTCCTTTTTTCATCAGCCTTCTCTCCTCGTCTTTTGTTAAGTATCGCCTTCAACGCTCTCGCCTGATCTTCCCAGCTGAAGCTCCTCATCATTCATTTTCTCTTCCTTCTTTTATTTACTTTCTCCATATTTCTTCCTCAATTTCCAGCTTTCTTCAACATCACCGTATTTGCATTCTTCTCACTGAAAACCAGACAGCTGACCTCCAGTTATACAGTGAGTGATGGTGCACGGGCAGCATCACATTTCTGATGTGTTTATTGATTTCAGACATATGAGTTCTATCCTGTGCAAAGTTTTAATCACTACTTTCAGTGGACTTTGAAGCGTCCTTGGCAAGTACTTGGTGAACTTTGCACAATCTTTATGTGGGTTTAAGATGTCTCATTATCTTCTGTGTCTTTGTGTAACTGCACATGCTCAGAATCTTGTTTTGGTTGTCAGTAACTATACTGTAGTTCTTAATGGTGATGCAGCGGTTAGCACTGCTCCCACACAGCTACAGGGATCTGTGTGGTGAGCCAGGCAGTTTCCATGTTCTCCTGCAAGGGATTCCTCCCCTAGATCTGCATGTTAAAGTAATTTGATAGATAAATTGCAAAGAATACATGACTGTTTGAATGCATGGGTGAACGTCCGAGGCGCTTTGAGTGTTTAGGAAGAATAACTAAAGAATCTAAGTTCCGGTTAGTTTCCATTACATCCTCTCTGAGGTCATTATATCTGCTGGAGGACACGCCATGCAAACAAGGGTTTTGTTGCCTCAACTTAACTCGATTTTCTTCTTTATTTGAATCTCAGATATTGTAGTGCATCTTTTCATAGTGCTGGCAGCGTGTCCAGACTTTTCTGCACACCTCTCCCTGTAACAGCTGCTGCAGTCAGAGAGACTGTGGCTTCTAATGGGTTCTCAGATTTCTCACTTTTGTTCACAACAGCACATTTCTGTCATGTTTTCAGCTTTAAACTACATTCCTCTTTGTTTCCCACAGCTTATAGTTTATAAAAGATTAAGTGAATAACAGAATTATGAACAAGAGTTATTTTTAATTCATTTTTTGCAAATAATACATATTTGGATTCATATTTGGCGGTGACCTTCAGCTGGCACTGGAGCTTTTTCAGCCAAGTGTGGAGCAGCTGAAATGAGAATTTGCAGCTCCAGTCTGAGGCCATTGTTCTCAGCCAGAGAAGGGTGGAGTGCTTCATCCACTCAGCGTGGGTGAAGAGTTGTTGCCCTAAAGAGGAGCAGAAGAACGACAGCCATTGTCTGCAGTGATGAGGATACTGGAGACAAGCATGAATGCGACATGATCAATTTACCTGGTTCTGCCTGAGTTTTCTTCCTGTTAAAAGGTAGTTTATTCTTCCCACTTTCGCCAAGCGCTTGCTGATAGTGGGTCGTCTCATGATTGTGGTTTTCTCTCTGAAATTGTGCAGTCTTTACCTTACAATATGAAGCCCTTTCAGAACATTGTTTCTGTGATTTGATGCACAAGAATGAGGTCATAGGTACATGAGGGGAAAATAAACTGAAGACAGTTCAGTCATACAAGAGCGACTCACAGTGGCGCTGCTCCTACTCCACATTGAAAGGAGCCAGTTGAGGTGGTCTGGGGGTCTGATCACGATGTTTCCTTGGTGCCTCCTGTACAGGTGAGGTGTTCAGGCATGGTGTACCAGGATGAGACCTTGGGGTGACTCCAGGACATGCTGGAGAAGAATTCTCGGCTGACTCGGGAACACCTTGGAGTCCAGCCATGGATGACCTGAGCAAGAGGAAAGTCTGGACGTTTGGATGGATGGGTGTGACAAAGCAACGATTATTTTCTTATGCCTCTCTTGCTTGCTTTTTCACGCATTTTCTCTCTTTTTTTAATCTTCTTTCTGATGTCTCTCCCTCTTTTGCTTGAATTCCCAAAGCCATCTGAATGTCCCCCCTCTCTCTTTTCTCCTTTCCTCTTTCTTTGCAGGTCTCTCTCTCCCTGGGGTTTACTGTTGCAGTGATAACCAGTGTCTATCAGTACTGTGTTACAGTGTCTGGGTGCTGTAGATAGCTTATCTTAGGAAGGCTTACACCTCCAGGAGTACACACACACACGAACCCCACTGTACATGCACACAGACACACTTACGACAAACACACATGTGCACACTTGCTGAGACGTCGCACACTCGCTCAGCAAACACACACATGTGCTGCAGAGAGAAAAGCGCCCCCCGACTGCTGTGTTATCATCTTCATTCACACCACGGCAGATTTGAAAAATTCTTTGGGTGTATCTGCAGGCCCAAACAGAAGCAGGGCTTAATCAGCCAAGCCCGGAGTCTCCACAGTAAGTAGAAAAGAAGAAGAGATGCTTAAATAAGCGTACCGTTTCATAAATGTCATAGGTGGTGGTCTTAAGCAAATGTCCCAAAATTCCCATTATAATCCTCAGTTACTCCATTTCAGTTAAAAACACGTGCTTTTACAGGATGAAAGGCTTCAAGCTCAAATTTCTACATTTCATTGTTAGCATGTAGTGTAACTGTCATGGTTCTGGTTCTTGGACCCTGGTTTTTGACTCGTTTAGACTTGTTGTTCATTTTTGCAGAATATTGAGATTCTGCTCTTCAGTTTAAGAGAGCCTCTTAGTTTTGTTAAATTTCTAGTTCTTGTTAATTCAGTTCCCTTCCATCTCCAGTCTACTCCAGTCTTTCTTCGGTGTGTCCTCCTCAGCGTCCCCAGTGTGCACTCAGTCCTGTCTGTTTACATTTGTCAAAAATTTGGTGTCTTTCTCGCTCTCTCTCCGTCTCTTGGCCGTATCATCTGTGGTTCTTATGTTCTAGTTTGGCTTTTGCTTGATTTCATGTCTGTTCCCCCATTTCGAGTCCAGTCTGTTCTCTCTCTGTCGTTTGTTTCCATGTCTGTTGTCCCCTGTCCTGGTGTCAAGATCATGTCTGAGTCTGAGTCTCAGTATGCTTGCCACTTCCTGTTTTATTCTGACAGTCCCTGGTCTCACGTGTGTTATGTTTACTGTTGCTTCCTGTTTCATTAGTCGGATTTGTTCCAGCTGTGTTTTCCACCTGCCGCCCATCCTCTCGTTATCCTGTGTATTTAGGTCCTTAGTTTTCTTCTGTTCCTTGTTATGTCGTCATCGCCTCATGTTGTGTGTGTGTCTGTTAGTCAGGGTTTGGGGTTTCAGTCACTTTACTATAGTTCAGCTCTGCTTGTTATATTGTTCAATCAGCCATTTACCAGGAACTAAAGCTGTTTGTTAAGTTACGCCTGTCTGCCTGGTCCTGCATTTTGGGTCCTCTCTCTGCCTGCCACACAACCGGCACATGACAGTAACGTGTTAAAAAACTTCTATTGAAGACGTTCAACTATTTCTGTGGTTTATCTGAGCCTGTTTGAACAAATCTTCAAAAAAGTCAAACTATGCAAAGCTTTTCCTGCAGGACTGTCTGAGTTTATCTGCACTGTAGCATCAGGAAGTTCAGTTTGAAGTCACCGCTGGTCAGCTGGGTTCTGGGCATGTTCTCCAGGTTCTAGCTTTCCAGTCAAAAAGACAAACTTTTTACAGTCAGCAGAGATTCGAAATTGCAGTCGATATAAGAAGTCGTTTTCTTTCTGTTAGTCCTCTGATGGGCAGTGCGTCCAGCGTACGTTGCACATTCTTAGCTGCAATAGATTGAGTTGAAAGTTTTTCTCACAAAGAAAAATGCAGGATAGTCTTCTTTTTTTTTTTTTTTTTTTTTTAATGTCTTTCTGTTAAATTTATGCCATAGTGTCTTTCTCCATCCCATAAACAATACAATCAAATGTTGTCAGCCACTCTTACAGCCAATCAATGGTTTATTGACCTGGAAGACAATTTTATGAAACCGTAATATAAGGCTGGAAAGAAAGATGACTTGTAACTGTAAATTTCAGCTGCATTAAACAGAGTGGACTTCTTTAGCAGCCTCACAGATTAGAAACTGTATCAGTGTCAATATGCTGTTACAGAAGAAAATGAAAGGACAGAAACTTATAAACATGAGAGGAAGAGAGACAAACAGCCCCATGAGGTCTGTTCTTGTAGATCAAATGTTAAAAGTAACTGCTCAGATAACATTAAAACTTTTTTTTCTTGTTCTGTTATATTTCATGCTGCCATCAAACATGATTATTTACAGAAATGTGTGCACTCATGTATGTGCATGTCTGTGTTCCATGTGCTGAGTGGTTTTTCTCTTTGGGTTTTTCATCCATTACAGATCAGAGGCTGAACCGTGGCAGGGCTGAATATAAAAATGAGATAAAATAAACAGCATAGGTATGTGCCGAATATAGATTTGAGAAGGCCGAGGACAGGTGTCTGTCTGAGACGAGCTCACGCAGAGTTCCTGTCAGCCGCGCCTGCACTTTCAGCTTAGCACTGACACTGAATCTGGCCAGAATGTCATTCGCTCTGCTCCACGGATATATATCGTGGCAACTGGGCTGCTCGTGCCAGTTCATTTGAAATCACATCTCCGCTTTGCTCTCGAGCAGCTTCGGTTCTTGCTGTCATGAATTCACAAGAAGTTTAAACATTCCTTTGATATCCTGCTCCGCGTTGCATCACATCATTTCTACAGATTTGTCGGCTGCGAAATCTCTCGTTCTACCGCATGTGAAAGGTGCTCTGCTCGATTCACATCTGACTGAGGAGGTCACTGAAGTCCACCAAAGAAACTGTCATTTTCATCAAACTAGTTCTGGTGAAACTTCTAATTTTTGACATGCTGCATTATCCTGCTCCAAGTTTCCTTCAAACGCAAGCCCAGACTCAGAGGCCGACACTCCAGCCTGTGCAGGAGAACAGTGGAATTTCAATTTCAAATATCCCAGGAAGTATCTCTGGATATCCCAGAGGCTGGATTGGAATCTCTCTACCTGTTTGGAGCTTTTCTTCAGACCAGTGCTTGGGGAAATAAGGACTCTGACTAACAAAGTACTGTGTGCCCACTCTCCAGTCTTAGCTTGAAACCTGTTCTTGGTGAACATTGCCCATAGTGTGTTGTTGCTGTCCCACTGTAAAATAAAACGCTCAGACTCTGGGTCTGCATTTACATCCTCTTGGCTACTAAATTATGACAAGTCTACCAAAGCAAACATTATTCCTGTTGTCTAAAATAACCACACACCAGCTTTTGAGCCTGACAAGCAGCAAAAACATGATGAAAAACCTGCTTTTCACCTAATTGTCCACTTCAGGCTGATCAGTGCATAGTTTCTATCTTCATGACAGCTGTACAGGGGATTTTTCTTTTAGAAACATAATTCAACAATTTGGATTTTGTTAAGAATTTGAGTACAGGACGGGTCCTCTGCGGAAAAATTGTTTTATATTCAAATTCCTAAAACATAAAGCCCAACAGAGCAATGACTGCGCTGAACGAACATTACATAGCCAGTGTCCTGCAGGTTTTAGATGTGTCCTTGATCCAACACAGCTGATTTAAATGGCTAAATTACCTCCCCAACATGAAGTTGAAGTTCTCCAGAGGCCTGGTAATGAACTAATCATTTGATTCAGGTGTGCTGACCCAGGGTGAGATCTAAAACCTGCAGGACACCGGCCCTCGAGGCCTGGAGTTACCCACCCCTGCTCTAGACGGTGAGGAAAACAAATGCAGGATGTATCAGTTTTGTGCATGGTGCTGCTGAGATTTAGGAAAGAACTGAACCAACATCAAACTAAATGTACCCAAAATTATGTGAACGAGGTTAAAAAAGGATATTTGGGGACGTTACGTGTGTGTACTAAATTTCATACATGTAGTGAAACACAGGAAATTTATTGGAGACTCTGTGCAACCTCTGTGTGCATAAAGCAATAAAATAATTTTCACCACTCCTGTGCAAACTTTAGCACTTTTTGAGCTGACGCCCCAAATTTTGATTAATTTGCATAAATGACAAACAGTACAGTCCCATCACACTTCAGGTGCTCATTTTAAAAAATGTGTGCATGTTACTGTAGCCAGTGATAAAAATGAACCTGTGTGAATAGACACTGTCCCCGTATGAGTGACAAGACGGCATTTACTCCAATGAATCTCTGGTTTATCTACACTGCAGCCAGCCGGTGAACCGTTCCTTTAAGGCACACAGAAACTTTCCACTTGAGCAGCTGCAAATGTAAATATTTTAACTTATCTGCCTTGAATTAGAAACTAGCACTTGAAACTCTAAGTCACATAAATCATTGCTGGACCTGTTTTAGTGGCTCCTGACCTCTTTCAGGCTAAAACACCAGCTGTCCAGACGCCCATATGAGCCCCGTCTGACAAATAGCTGACTGTCAGTCTTGTCTCCATTCTTGTGTAGTTCCAGACTTAGAATAACTGTATAATGGCCACTCATTCATCAAACTCTGGGCTCTCTGAGGAACAGAAGGGCGACGGAACATTTCTGCTGTTTAGGGACATTGATAGTCGCTCGGTGTTACGGAGCCACGGCTGATACTCACAATGTGTTGGAGAAATGAGTTGAATGACGGCATCGCCCACGGTGTAATAGAGGACATTAAAGGCTTTTCAGACATAATTGGGTTTCTGGGGTTTGGCTGAATGAGTTCTCGCTCATAAATCACCACAATCACAATCTATATTCGTGTCTTACTCCACTCGCCTTTCTCTTTATTGCTCCTCTCTCCCTCCAGCCTCTTGTTTGCTTGTTTTTGTTGTCCTTCCTATCACTTTCCTTTCTGTAGTGTGTCTTTTTTCCCCTGTTGCCACTTTATTAAACATATGTAAATAAAGATGCCGGAGGGGGGGCTATGCTGCTCGTTTTCAGACTTGACTCTGCTCGAGTAGCTTTGTATGATTCAGAGTTCAGAATAATCTCGTCTTAATCTGGGCCCGTTTCCAGCCTCGAGTTCATAATCTGTCTGAAATGAGACATTTCCACTTCAATGGAACCCACAAATATCCATGTAAAAAAACATGGATTCATCCTCATCGTCTGTTGCTCAAGACACTGATTATATTTTTTTTTTTTTTTTTTAATGAAATCAACGTAATATTGCCTCACTCACTAAACTCACATAAAGCAGCCGAGTGTCTTTGCTGAGGTCGCAGATAGTCATCAGTCTCTCGACAACATCACCAGAAATCTCTCATTATTGCTCCTGTGTGTGTGTGTGTGTGTGTGTGTGTGTGTGTGTGTGTGTGTGTGTGTGTTCTTTGATGTCCTGATAATTTTGTTCAGAATGATCAGATATGATGTCCTCCAACATTTCTCTTGCTGATGTCAGCTTTAAAGTATAAATGATATTATTAATACTTGACATTAACTCTGGTAATAAACAGTGTCCATGTGGACAAATACAGGCTGACTGCTAATAAAGTTCAGTTGAGAAACGGTGATGAGGGGAAGAATTACCTGCTGTAGCTAATGGGACATTTTTAATTACTCAGCAACATAATAACAACACAGTAAAGTCGATCATTTTAATCATTTGAACTAAGTCATGATGAAATGTGATTATTAAAGATGTTTATGTGAGAGGGCCAATGAAAGAGCAGCAACTGTGCCACAGCAGATTTCTCATTAACCCTTATCTGCAGCAGTTTGATGCAATAATCCAACTATTGTTCAAAACAGCTGAGTTCAAGCCAAAGGAGACACTCAAAAACCACAAAAGAAGCTATTCCAAGCTGGTGAAAAGAAAGAAAGTAAAGAGGAAGGAAAATGTTCTTGGAAACCTCATCTGGATTTCACTCTGGTTTCTTTTCCTGTATCGTTGTATTTTTCAGGGCTTCGGTTCCCAAATGGCATAAATTGTGAAAACTTTTAGGTGTTGCACATTTTCCATCCATGTTTTTACTCCTTTCTCTAGTGCAGCCTTGAAAATCAAGTACTTGTGTAACTAGGTCCTTTGTATTTCATGCAAATCTCAGAGGGACGCCAGAATAGGAGCAAAAAACTTTATTCGCCACCCCGACGTCAATCTCCCTCCTTTATTCCCTCCAAGATTCATAATAAAGCCGTGCTAATCTAGCCTTTTTTTTTTTCTTTTTAAAGAGACCTGAAAGAAAAAAAGTTTCACAAAAAGAGCGATAAGCTGAGCTAACAAGAGAACAAATCCAGTAATGAGAAAACAAGAAAGTGAAGGAGACACACAAAGAGCTAAAGGACGAAACAGATGAGTCTGAAAGCAGCGCGAGCCTTCAGAGAATTAAACAACAGAGCACAGCAGCCATCCTGAGCATCATTTATAACGTGTGTGTGTGTGTGTGTGTGTAAATGAGAACATAAAACTGTTCTTCTGTTCAATGAGCAGAAGAACATAGAGGAGTTAAAGTCCATGATACATATAGACCATATGTATCATAGAGTTAACAGACCTCTCTGCATCGAATCATATCTGTTATTAATCTCTGTCTCTCTTCCACAGCATGTCTTTATCCTGTCTTCCTTCTCTCACCCCAACCAATCACAGCAGATGGCCCCGCCCCTCCCTGAGCCTGGTTCTGCCGGAGGTTTCTTCCTGTTAAAAGGGAGTTTTTCCTTCCCACTGTCGCCACAGTGCTTGCTCGTAGGGGGTCATATGATTGTTGGGTTTTTCTCTGTATGTATTATTGTGCTATCTACTGTACAATATAAAGCGCCTTGAGGCGACTTCTGTTGTGATTTGGCGCTATATAAATAAAATTGAATTGAATTGATACAGGAGAAGACTAAAGTCTCCCACCATGGAAGCACAGGTGCCATTACTTACACACAGTGCTTATTGTGACTCGCTTCCATGCCTGCAGTCAGGAGCCTTCCTGTGCTCTACAGAAACCTTCACTGTGCGCTCCACGTGTGCTTCTGCCCAACATCTTTGCTTCACTGAACCCGAAATAAAGCGAGAGACTGAAGCAATGCAGAGCTGGGGCAAGGCCACATTTCTTTAATACTATGTCATTAAAATAATGTTATTGAATAGGAATATATTAGCAGTCCCACCGTATCGATCACCACGGTCTCTTTCAGACACTTGAGACATCAGCTGAACTCAGACTGCGACAGACCGATAAGTGTTTCTTTGCTCTTGCAGGATTTTCTAGGAAGGATAACCGTCTCCTGATTTAATTCAGACTCCTGCCAAGGCCCGCATTAAGACTTCTGCTGTTTATCTTTCTGTGAACTTTAGTTTATATTGACTTAACATCAAAAGAGCCTTAAAGATTTATATTTAAGTGCCTTCTCACTTGGCCTCTTATTCAGCTTGTCTTAGGTATTTTTGTTGTTCAGACGATGTGTAGGGGCCTAAAACTGGACTCCGCTGGGCTGTAAAGTGGTGTTAAATATTAGATCATTTGTTTCAAAACAGCTTGAAGCCTTGTCTCTGCCTCCATGACTTACATTTGTGCACTGTTGGTTGAACTCCTTTTACATTTTCCTGGAAACATTACTGCAGCTGCTTCGATCACGTGACAGACCGTGTGGATATCCTGGATAATTACACGTGATCCATATAAACAGCTGCTGGAGAACTTCTGCTGCTTATTCTTCCTCTCACTTTGAAATGAATTGGACCTCCTGTGCTTATTGGGTGGTTTTAACTTAAGAAAACCTGCAGTAATGACTTCCTGTATGACTTTATCGGTCTCTCTCAATTTTGGCCGACTCCCCTTAGGATGAGGTTTTTGTGCCGATGTCACGTGTTTATTTTTCCAAACCCTGTGATGTGCGTTAGGGCCCGAGCTCTCTGCTTTGGTCTGGTCTGTCCAAAGAACAGAAGTCTTGAGTTTTGTTCAGATCTGAGCCAAGTCATTGAATAATCTTATTAGTAATGGAAGCATGTTTGATAGAAATGCACTAGTATCCAAAAGTTGGTCTGAAACTTCAAAACGAAAAAAAAGATTAAAAAGAATCTAAGAATATATTTGATGTACTTCTGGTCTTCTTCCTTCCACGCAAACTTCAGCAGTCTCAGAAGTGGAAAAAATGTGTAATTACATGCAGGATTACTCTTCGGGGTGTTTTACAGTACACAGACAGAGGGCTATGAGCATCATCGCTACAAAAGCAATACTAGCTGTTACATCAAAGCAGCAGGTAGGAGAGACCCATTGGCAGATGTACAGACAGTCCTGAGGGATGGATGTCTCTGCAAAGGAGTCTATTATGTCACTACACTAGGAATACATAATGTATTCCTGCACCCAGAGGCGCTGCTTGCTCTGCTCCTGCCTGGTAGCTTGTCTTAAGTCTAATGGGGAAATCTGGTCGCCCACGGGCCATTTAGTTATCTGTATGACTTTGGGGCCTGTGATAGGCCATTATAATACCTGGCTTTACCATTCTGTCTTCCTGCAGTAAATGTGTTGAAGAAAAACTACCTATTCAAGTCAAACTAAAATGAAGTTTCTCTGACTTTTTTACCTTCTAAAGAATTCTGAAAGGGTTATTTGACACTTGCAATGAGGGCACATAAGGCAAAAAGAGCAAATACACCAATATTTTAAGCTCACCTGTTACCGCCACCAGGGCTGGACTGGGACAAAAAATTGACCAGGGCATTTTGACTAGAGACCTGCCCACCAGGTATTATAGGAAAAGCCATAAAGCCTTTGAATGAAAACAAACGCTGCTGTGACAGTGATGACAACTGTCTTGTTGGTATATGTATGATTTCTATACGTTGTACATCAGATAAAAACTTTGGTTGTAATAGTCAGATAATTATTTAATAAAAGCGAGACATTTTAAATGAGAGTAAGAAAGAAAAGTATTTCCTTGTGCCCCCCTTTCCCTGTTAATGCCCTACCTGGCCCCCTGGCAACACTTTGCTAGACCCGCCCCTGCACAGTTACCAGCTGTCAGCTACTTAGAAAAGGATCCTGGTGTTATTTGTCTCTCAGAAATAGTTCATAACTTCTCTTCAACTCATTCATGTCACCTAAAAGGTAAACCTGTTTCTCCATCACCTGTTCAGCTCTGATGATTCAGTAAGGACATCTCCTGGTTTCATCTTCATGTTTCCCTCTCACCAGATAACCAAACCGATATCCTGACCAGCAGCTTTACAGCTGTGGCTCCAACAAACCTCAGCTGATACTAGAAAGTAATATTAAATAAATTCTAACAACAGTTTATCAAGCTCAAACCTGCTGCTGTTGTTTAGCGCGACCTCCGCTGGTTTCCTGTGTCTGGCGCAAAGTGGGAGATAAACAAGAGAGAGAGACGGGACTTGCGTCAGAAATACCGATCAGCTGATCATTGATCAATTTCATGATTGAACAAGAGAAGAAGAGGCAGCTGACAGCGTAAAGACGCAGAAAAACTCCAGCTTTGTGTCTTTTTCCATTCTAGCTGAAGTACGGGACAAACTGTGTTCCTTAGGTCAATACGAAACACGTAATATTTTCTCTGAATATGAGACAATTCGTTTTTTTACGGGACGTTTGGAAACTCTAATAATTAACCTTATAAATAAAATAAAGTTCAACATCAGTAACATCATAGCACCCGCCCAGCTGTATATAAACTCCGTCATGCTAGCTAGTACGCAGTACGAGTTATTGTAACTGACTGTAAAAAGTCAGCATAACGAAAATAAACTCCACCTAAACTTGGTTTATATCTGACCCAGATAGACTGCAGGTCATTAACTTCTTACCTGATGTTCAGTTCACCTGACACTCGGACCAGCAGCCGCCTCGGGTCTCTCCTCCTCCTGCCTCCCCTTTTCCTTCATCCACCTGCTGGCCTCTGTGGAAGCTCCACCATAGTCACCACCAAACAACTGAGTTATTTTTACACGTCTTCCAGCATCTGGCCAATCCACCACCTTTCATTGTTTATACCGTTACAAAGAAACAACAACAAAAAAAAAACATCGGCCCATAAAAACAAAAAATCACCATCGGCCCACGATGACCAGTCCAGCTATGACCTCCACCAAGGACATAATGTGACTTATTTGGTTTTTGTTCACAGGATAGCTAAAAAAAAAAAAAAAAAACTTGATGTGAGCCTTGTTTCAGTGTGAAGCTAACCTTTATCTTTGGGAGTTTATGATGAACAACAAGATATAACATATTTGACTAAAATTAAGCCATAACACACAGATGCACTAAGTACACCTTACTTCCATGGCAATCAAGTGGGAAAGTAGCAGCCAAGTGTCAAATGTACTCGTCCGCCTCCATTAAAGCTGAAGTTCTGGCATTTTGTTGATCTGGATCATTTCAGGTGTGTGTTAGCACAATGACAAGGAGGAAAAACATCAGCATTGGTCTTCATGAAGCAATTACTGCTGCCTGTGAGTCTTAAAATCCATCATTCTGCAGTGAGAAAGATTATTCCCGAGTGGAAAACATTCAAGGCAGTTGCCAGTCTTTGCAGGAGTCGACGTCCCAGCAACTGCAAAAACCCCAAGAGCTCCGTCTCTGATTCTACAGGTCTCAGTTAGCATGTTAAAGGTTAAAGTTGTCATATGTTGCTGTGTGCGGCAAGCAGGATAGGATCCAAATGCAGACTGCAGACAGGACTTTAATTTAAAAGACACCCCTGAACCCCCAGCTGACAGGGAACTGCTGGACAGACTCTCCTGAACCCCCAGCAGGTGAACAACGTTCTGGCTGAGGCTCCGCAGGGCTCGACTCCGGCTGTGACTGTGGCTGAAGCTTGGTTGCTTTTCTCCGAGGAGCAGGTACGGGTGCTGGGACTGGCCGAACACCAGCCGCCCCCACCCGAGGAACTGGTACAAGTGCTGGGACAAACTGGCTCCTGGTTGCCCTTACCCAGGGAACTAGTCTAGGTGCAGGGACTGGCTGGACCTGGTCTTTGTGTTAGGCTACGACCAAACTAGCTCGGATAGATTTGAAAATGGCGTTTTCATCTGAAAACGCTCCGCGTCCACACTAGCGTTTTCAGTGGTTTCAGTTGTGCGTCCACATTGAAACGGCCGAAAACGCTTACGTTCCAGTCCTGCACATGCGCAAAAGTGAGTGAGAATTAAAGAATTTGAAGAAAAGCTGTCTGCAGCATGTACAGACTGATATTAATCTTTTTTAGGGCTGTCAAAATTGAGAGCAATCAAAACAACTGCTGTATAATGCACTCTGCTATCTTTGTTTAATTGGTCACATGACTGCATCACATGACTAAAATGCGTCATCTTTTTAGAAAGTCTGCGTTTTCGAGCGTCCACACTGCGACAGGACAGCTCTGTTTTGAAATGTATGTGTTTTCGAGAGCGTTTCCAAAACGCTGCGTTTTTCCTTGAGGAAAGCGCCGTCTCAGTGTGGACGGGAGGCCAAAACGGAGAGAAAACGATGCGTTTTCAAACAAAAACGTATTAGTGTGGATGTAGCCTTGGGCTCTGTCCCACTAAACACTGGACGTCGGACGACCAAACTTGGTCCACAATTTGGACGTTCAACCATTACCCAACCTGAACTTTGGACTGAGTCATTTTTTTTGTAGGTCATGTGGACGTCTGTGAGAGGTGCAGGAAATTTAAATGTAATATTTTTTTTAGTTACAAATATCAACATTGTCTTTATTAACATGATTAATGTATTATAATTGTAACTGTCATTTATTAAAATGTGTTGAAATATTAAAAACAATGAAATCCATTCTAAAAGGCAAAATAAGAACTCTTTTAAACTTAATAAACCCATTTTACTCCTTTTTAAAAAGATCATTTGCATTATATAGCCTACTGAGAACCAGCCTACTCATTTATGTCCACTGTAAGGGACAGTTGTTTTTGGTCTACAGCTTTTGATTTATTTGAACTACCCAACTATGTCCTGATGTACTAAATAGATCAGCGATCCCCAACCTTTTTTGTGCCACGGACCGGTTTATGTCCGACAATATTTTTACGGACCAGCCTTTAAGGTGTCGCAGATAAATACAAAAAAAAACAACAGTATCGGTACCCAAAAAAAGGAAGATTTATTCATAACACACGGGAAAAGACCCAGGAAAACCGAGTTAATGATAAAACCGTTTTTTGTTTTTTTTTAAAAAATGCTAAGAATCCTGCTAAAAAACCATAAATTTCACACCAGAGCTTCAACTCTCACGGCCCGGTAACAAACGACTCACGGACTGGTACCAGTCCGTGGCTCGGGGGTTAAGGGCAGCTGAAATAGAGGACATCCTGGGCTCTCCATTGATATCTAATGTGTCTGGATGGCCTCTTTTAGCTCCAAAGAGGAAGGAAATCACAAAAAAGATTCTTGTTCCTCGGTTCTCATGAGGATATGGTTCCTTTTATTTTAGTGAGGTCGGTATCCTGTTTTATATTGAAAAGCTGTTTAACAGGAAGTAAATGCATTTGTGATCAGTAGCAGGACTGAATGATGTTGCGACGGAAAGTGGGAAAAGTTTGTGCACATGTGTATGCATGAACTGGACCGCTCGACAGTCTTTATCGATACACACATTTTGCACACTGGGTCCATTTCTTTTTAAATTCCACCGTCATGCTGCTCACTTTTGTTTTAGCTCAAGAGCCATCCTTTTTTTTTTTTATGTCCAAATAATTAAAATCTTAGAAATGAAAAAGGGTGCGCTTTATTTTTTACATGACTGTAAACATTACAAAACTCCCTCTGTGTTCTCAAGGATATATTACAAATTAACCAAGACCAATGCATCCTGGTGGATTCCTGTGATCGGTGTGGAGGGAATTTTCCATGACGGTAAAACAGGAATTCTGATTGATGCTGCAATTACACAATGTTCTTTGGTTTTAGTTTTTCTCTTTGTGAAATATTATTATTATTATTAATATATAATAGGAACTTATAAAGAAATAAAAAATTGGTTAAAAAATAAGGTAGAGCTGGACTGAAGCTGCAGGTTGTTTACCACTTATTTTGTGGTACATAAATTCTAGTTGTACTGTTTCCCACCACATTCTGCCAGAGGGCCTTCACTCCAGATTTGTCGCTTAGAGAATTGGAAAAATGCAAACTCCACCAAAACAACGTGTACCTGGGCTATCATTCATACTTTCTAAAACTTTTGGCTTTTCAGACATTTTTACCAATACTTGTCTCAAGTACGACCTAAAGTAAACACAGGTAAACAACCGGGCAGATGGATTTGCTGTTGTAGGTAGCAGCAAGGATCTGCCAAGGTCAGTGTTTGCTGATGTCTGAGTGGCTTATGCAAACTTGGCAAGACCAAAGTGGACAATTATTAGAATAAAATCCAACGTGGGAAATGCAGGACTTGGCCCTTAAGAGAACTGAAGTACTTGATGACAAGGATTATGTAACAAAAACACTTCACCAGTATACAATGTATAAACTTCACTTCAACAGTTGGATGAAAACATAAAGCAGCTTAGTGCAGCGAGACTCTGCTGTCCGTGCTGCTCAAATAACAACACTGCAGGAGAGACTCTTGAGGGAAAGTGGTGATGAGCGTGTTTCTGTCTGCGGTGCTGAAATTACAGCTGAAGTAAATTGTTGCCTGAGGGCTGAATTTTAAACTCTGGAAAAGAACAAGTTGTTTAGAAAGCTGCACTTCCAGAATGCCATGCAATATATATCACTGAAAGAAATCTACAAAAGCTCCCAACACACAAGAAAAGAAGGAAACACTCATGCAAATGCTGTTCTTCTTTTTTAATTTAGACGAAATCTGATCAATGACACGTTTTCATCACTCTCCTATTTATCGATCTGCATGTGTGAAGTCTTTGGTCAGCTCTTTTTCATGTAAAGAATCACACACACACACACTACTAAGCACAAGGTAATAGTACACTCACTCCACTCCAGTCAGTACAGTTAAACTTCGACATGTCTACTAACAAATTCTGGGCTTCTATTCCACTGAAGTACTTTTGCTGATTATTCATTGCTGAGGACGTTCTGTGCTGGATTTCCAGTAAATTGCCTGTCAGTCAAACAGTGACTTCAGGACAGTCGGCGAGCTCCTTCAGTATTTGATCATGTAGTGTAATATTGCAAGGTCCAGGCTTCTGTAAGGCTGTGGTGCATTTATGGCTAATTCTCTTCATAAAACATTCTTCTTCCTCTGCGAGAGGATTAATAAGAACTTAGAGAATCTGATTCCACTATCAGTTCTCTTAGGCTACGTTCACACTGCAGGTCTTAATGCTCAATTCCGATTTTTTGATCAAATCCGATTTTTTTGTCTGCTTGTTCACACTACAAATAAAATGCGACAGCAAACGCGCTCTAGTGTGAACGCTCAAAGAGACCCGCATGCGCAAAAGAAGACATCACACACAACGCACTCTGTTTAGACCCAGAACAAACAATATTGTTTGACTGATGGTCCTTAATATAAAGACTTCAGACTTTACGTTTCCCAATTTTTGCTTTAAGTTATTTTGTTATTTACATAATAATGTAAATAACCTAATAATGATCCTTATTGCTGTTTTAGAGGAGCGGTGCTTCAAAGGATAATCTGCAGATTTCTGTCAGAATCTGCAGATTATACAGTACAAATAAAAGGTTCACGTTTCTCCAACGTTGTCTTCCCAACAGTTTCACTCTACACTGGATGGCCAGGAAGCGTTCGCGATGTCTCCTCCGGTGCTGATAATTGGCGTCTGTGTTGTGTCAGTGACGTAAAAGACGGATTTAATGCGACATAGAATAGAATATTCTTTTATTGTCATTGTTACAAGTACAATGAAATTGAGAGATGTCTCTGATCGATGCAACATTCACAGAAATAAATACTTAAAAAAAAAAAACTATGTTATAAAAAACTATGTTATAAATACTGTAAAAAAATAAATAAAATACAACCTACTCTTACAATAAATGCACCCAAAGCGATCCAGGCCTAATGCCACATACAGTCACTTGACATACGTCCTTAGGTGATATAACAATCAAACACTCAGTCAATTATGTTAGTGTATCCAACAAAACATGTCTTCAACTGACAGCAGGGGCAGTGAACGTTATCTACTTTTAGTAGCATTGAGACAGGATATTGCAATTGGGTAGAAACTGTGTTTGAGTCTGTTAGTCCTTGTGTATATGGTTCTGTACCGTTTACCTGAAGGCAACAGTTCGAACATGGAATGTCCAGGATGTGAAATATCTTTTATAATGTTATGGGCTCTTTTGAGGCAGCGAGAACTGTGTAGGTCTTCCAGTTTGAGGAGAGGGCAGCCGATTGTCCTGAGGGCAGCCGATTGTCCTTTGGGCAGCGTTGATTACTCCCTGTAGTGCTTTCTTCTGAGCCACTGTGCAGCTAGCGTACCAGATGCCTATACAGTACGTTAGTATGCTTTCGATGGAGGCTCTATAAAAGGACACCAGCAGTCTCTGTGTGATGTTGTTCTTTCTGAGTACTCTCAAAAAGTACAGTCTCTGTTGTGTCTTTTTCAGTAGCTCAGAGGTGTTCACACTCCAGGATAAGTTTCCCTCTATGCTGACTCCCAAGAAGCGGAAGTCTGTCACCCTCTCCACACAGTCGTCGTTGATGATTAATGGTTGAATTTCTGTCTTATGTCTTCTGTAGTCGATTATGAGTTCTTTAGTCTTTTTCGTGTTTAAAAGAAGGTTGTTATCCTTACACCATGAAGACAGCCGCTCCACCTCATCTCTATAGGCAGACTCGTCTCCCCCGATATAAGCCCCACCACAGTAGTGTCGTCTGCGAACTTTACGATGGTGTTGTTCTGGTGGGCGGGGATGCAGTCATGTGTGTAAAGCGAGTAGAGCAGTGGACTAAGCACGCAGCCCTGTGGCGACCCAATACTCAAATTTAGGGCTGGAGATGTGTGACATCCCACTCTCACTCTCTGTCTGCGGTCGGTGAGGAAGCTATTAATCCACTTACAGGTGCTGTGGGGCAGCCCCAAGTCTTTTAGCTTAGCATCCAGTTTGTATGGGAGAATGGCGTTAAATGCAGAGCTAAAATCCACAAAGAGCATACGCACATAGTTTCCTTGCTTCTCCAGATGTGTTAATGCTGCATTGAGTGCTGTTGCTATGGCGTCCTCTGTCGATCGGTTTGCTCTGTAGGCAAACTGGTGTGTGTCGAGGTTGCAAGGTAGGGCTGCTATGATGTGATAGCGCACAAGTTTCTCAAAACACTTCATCACCACCAGGGTTAGTGCCACTGGTCTATAGTCATTTAGGCTAGAGATATGAGGTTTCTTAGGCAAAGGTATTATGGTGGAGGTCTTGAGGCAAGGTGGGACAGTTGACTGTTCAAGGGATTGGTTGAAGATCCTGGTGAGAATATAGGCAAGCTGATCTGCGCAGTCCCTCAGCACACGTCCTGGTATGCCATCTGGGCCGGCCGCCTTCCTCGGGTTAATGGCCCGCAGGGTGCGCCTCACTTCATGCTCTCCCAGAGTGATGGTGGTACTTCTGCCATGGGCTGTGTGCTGTGGCTGTTCCTCTGAGGCATAGGGTGCGGTGACCCCAAAGCGTGTGAAGAAGATGTTCAACTCCTCTGCCAGTGCTGGGTCGCCTGCAGCCGCACCTGATTTGGACTTGTAGTTTGTCAGCTGCTGGACACCCTGCCACATCAACCTGCTGTTCTTACTCTCCAGATGGTTCTCGATCTTCTTCCTATAGTCCGCCTTGGCCTTCCTTATGCCTTTTTTCAGGTTAGCTCTAGCCCTGCTGTATCTTTCCCCGTTTCCGGACCTGAAGGCGCTATTTCTTTCTTTTAACAGCTGCTGGACTTCCCGGGTCATCCATGGTTTTTGGTTGGTGTAGACCCGGATTCGCTTAACTACTGTGACAGTGTCTATGCAATGTTTGATGTAACAAAGGACACTGACCGTTCAAACAGCAGTCGCTTTCTAAAACATCGGATATGTATCGGATTCAGTACCACATATGAAAGTGACCCAGATCGGATTTGAAAATATCGGATTTGTGCCGTTCACACTGTCATACCATGATCGGATATGGGTCGCATAGGGTCAAAAAAGTCGGATTTGATGCGCTTTCGCCTGCAGTGTGAACGTAGCCTTAGTGATTCTCATTGGGTTCTCACTGTCTCCACTTTGAGAGTCACTACCATCACTAAGCATCTCATCAATTACAAATCAAATCACTTTTATTGTCACATCACATGTGCAGGTACACTGGTACAGTACATACAAGTGAAATTCTTGTGTGCGAGCCTCACAAGCAACAGAGGTGTGCAAAATACAATAACATAAAACAAGCAAAATATAAGAATGGCTAAATCTGAGAGTAATAAATATATTTACAATATAAGAGTATATGCATTACTGGATGTGTATACTAAATATGTTTTTCTGTGTGTGTGTGTGTGTGTGTGTGTGTGTGTGTGTGTGTGTGTGTGTGTGTGTGTGTGTGTGTGTGTATACATATTTTACAAATTAAATAGAGTAAACAATAAAATACAATATAAATATACAGAGGTTGGTAGTTGGACATGTGCAAAACAGTGGCATTAATGTACAGTATGGAGTGCATAATGTTGAAGTTCCAGTAGTGAGGGTGAGGTGTCTATGACGTGTTCAGCAGTCTGATGGCCTGGTGGAAAAAGCTGTCTCTCAGTCTGCTGGTTCGGGACCGGATGCTGCAGAACCTCCTTCCTGATGGAAGTAGTCTGAACAGTTTGTGGCTGGGGTGACTGGAGTCCTTGATGATCCTCCCCGCTTTCCTCAGGCACCGCTTCCTGTAGATGTCCTGGAGGGAGGGAAGCTCACCTCCAATTATCCGTTCAGAGCACCGCACTACTCTCTGGAGAGCTTTGCGGTTGTAAGCGGTGCTGTTGCCATACCAGGTGGTGATGCATCCAGTGAGGATGCTCTCAATGGCACAGCGGTAGAAGGTCCTGAGGATGCGGGGGCTCATGCCAAACCTTTTCAGTCTCCTGAGAAAGAAGAGGCGCTGCTGCACCTTCTTCACTGTTTTGTTTATGTGTCCTGACCACGTAAGATCCTCAGCCAGCTGTACACCAAGGAAGCGGAAGCTGCTCACTCTCTCCACAGCAGCGCCGTTGATGGTGATGGGGGTGTGTACTTCTCTGCACCTCCGGAAGTCCACTATCAACTCCTTTGTCTTTGCGACGTTGAGGGTGAGATGGTTATCTTGACACCAGTGGGTCAGGGCGCTGACCTCCTCCCTGTAGGCCGTCTCATCACCGTTGGTGATAAGACCCACCACTGTAGTGTCGTCCGCAAACTTCACAATGATGTTGGAGTTGTTAGTGGCCGTGCAGTCGCAGGTGTAGAGTGAGTACAGGAGAGGGCTCAGTACACACCCCTGTGGAGCACCAGTGTTCAGTGTGATGGGGGATGAGGTGGTGCTGCCCAGTCTGACCACTTGGCGTCTGTCAGACAGGAAGCTAAGGATCCAGCTGCAGAGGGAGCTGCTCAGTCCTAGATCCTGCAGTTTCCTGTCCAGCTTCGAGGGAACGATGGTGTTGAATGCTGAGCTGTAATCTACAAGCAGCATTCTCACATACGTGTCTCTCTTCTCCAGGTGTGACAGGGCAGTATGTAGTGTCAGGGCTATGGCGTCATCAGTGGACCTGTTGTGGCGGTATGCGAACTGTAGAGGGTCCAGTGAGTCGGGTAGTGCGGAGCAGATGAAGTCCCTGACCAGCTTCTCGAAGCATTTGCTCACGATGGGGGTCAGGGCTACAGGTCGCCAGTCGTTCAATGAGGAGATGGTGGAGGATTTGGGTACAGGGACGATGGTGGCCATTTTGAAGCAGGCTGGGACTACAGACAGAGAGAGGGAAAGGTTGAAGATGTGTGTAAACACTCCAGCCAGCTGAGCCGCGCATGACTTGAGGACGCGGCCGGGAATCCCATCCGGACCAGTAGCTTTGCGTGGGTTCAGTCTCCTGAAGCACTTCCGCACATCCTCCTCAGACACAGTGTGCGCACTGACGTCATCCGCGGTGCGCACACTGTCCGGTCTCATGGTGTTCGCTGTGTCGAATCTAGCGTAGAATACGTTTAGATCCTCACACATAGAGGCCGTGGTCTGCGGTGTGCTGGTTTTCCCTCTAAAGTCTGTGATCGTGTTTAGTCCCTGCCACATACTCCGAGGGCTGTCAAACTGTTGCTCCACCCTGTCCCCGTACTCACGTTTGGCTGCTTTGATCGTCTTCCGGAGTTGGTAATGTGCATGTTTGTAGTCCGATGTGTTCGCGGAGGCATAGGCGGTGCTCCGTGCCGCCAGTGCCGTGCCAACATCTCTGTTAATCCAGGGTTTTTGATTTGGGAAGGATTTAACGGTTCTGGATGAATGCAATCTGCATTCATGGAGAATAATTGCACGCTCTGTGCTCAAATGTTTGCACATGTTGGAGGTATTTCTCCTCTTTGTTTGGGGTCATTACTCAATAGTAATCTGTTGTAAATATTACACAGAACTCTTTTCTTAAAAGGAATGCAGTATGTTACTTAATCAGAAGTAACATTTATCCATAAAATGACCTGAAACTCAATGTCTCATAATTGTCCATTAACAATATTTACCCATAGACTACATTCCCATACCACAACACAAATCCCTATACTAATGAGGGCACACATACAATCTTTCTTTTAGTATTTAGGTATAAACGCAAAGCCAACAGCACAAAGCAACGACGAAAACCAGCACAAAGAGGGTTTAAAGGGATCGCCACGGTGATTCTACTTTAGAAACCTGAGCAGGTAAAAACTGTTTGAAGTCATCCAAACGCTCATTCGTTTACCTGTTGAAGTTCAGAGTCTGGTTACTGGGCTGCGGTCAGCATTCCCCAGTCTACCGTCACTCTGGGTTCTTGGCTATTTTCCTCCTCTGGCACATGAACAGTTCCAAACATCTGAACTGCCAGTAACCGATTCTCTACAAGAACCGGTTCTCGATTCCCATCCGTGTCTGTGACTAAAGCTCCTCAACATGTCCTGAAGTTCTCCAGAGGCCTGGTAACGAACTAATCATGTGATTCAGGTGTGTTGACCCAAGGTGAGATCTAAAACCTGCAGAGATTGCCCACCCCTGTTGTAGGGTCTACCTTACAATATAAAGTGCCTTGAGGCGACTGTTGATGTGATTTGGCGCTATAGAAATAAAATTGAATTGAATTGAAGTTATTTTATATTAAAATGTAAATATGTCCTTGTTTACAATTTCTGACAGCGAGAATATACTTTCATAACTGTAAATACAATTAAAGCCTACAGTTTGGTAATAAAAAAGTCAATTCCCGCATCAGCGAAAAGTTTTTGCAGACATGTTAATTATTGGATCTATGGTCATCATTATAGCATGACTGAGGATGAAGCTGATTGTTGGGCAGATGGGCCTTTGCAAGTCAGACTGGAGAGTAGCCCTGGTATGTCTCTTTGGAACTAGGAATTCTGCACTTCCACTTCCAGTATGTGCAAAAATCCTAGATCTACTTTTTTACCTTGAGAAAGCATTTCTCCTGAGTTGGGTACCCAGAGGCACAAAGATAGCAGCTAGGGTGAAACGGTCACACTTCATCAAGGTTTTCATGGCAGGACCTGCCTCCACATGGAGCACCTTGAGCGAATGAGCTCGGAAGACTCGTTTGGAACCTGCAGAGATGGATGGATGGATGGATGGATGGATGGGTGTTGTGCCATCTAAGGACGTGTTAGGCATGGGGAGTGTGTTGCCACTACAGAATATAATGGTCCATCACAGACAGCCACATTGGATCCAGGTGACCTCAGGGTCCATTTTTTGTTATTCTTCACAGATCCTCTCCTGAGTGAGTGAAGTGATCGTCTCACCAGTAAGTGTGTCTGTTTTCAAACCCCTCAGCACCCTTACTGTCTGCACTCACGCCCTAAACCGCAGAACAGCTTTCTAGGTAAATATTGTCACATCAGTGCATGTTGTTCTAAAAAAACGGCAGAAGAAGGACAAAGAGGTGAAAGCTTTGCACTTTTTATCTAATTATCTAACAAGTTGACCCCTTGAGCTCCTGATTTACAATATGTTTTGAAATTTCCAGTTTAGAAAAAAATCCCCAAATTCAATCGGCATCCTTGGTCCCTTTGGATGAGAGACGCTCTCCATCACAAGGCCAAAACAAGATTTCAAAAATGTAATTAAAAACTGACACTTGTAACTTGTGCAATGGTCACCTTCAAAAAGTTTCTCCTGAAACGCTACAAAATCTGATGCTTCAGAAATAAAACATACCAATACATCATTTAAGTCATAGAAATATAAGGAAGGTGCTTAGAGGGTTGTATTTCAACAGCAGATGCAGCTCTGGTGGTGAGATGGATTCTAAAAGAATAAGACAAACATAAATAAAAACAAGGTTAAAGGCCAGAAAACTGCAGTTCCTTCAGTGGCCACAAGAGGCTGGCTCTAAAAGTGAGTAAGTCCCCATAGACTCCCATGTTAAAATGTCGAACTTTACTGCAGAAATAAACATGTTTACAGCCTGATGCAACAACTGTGATGGTCTCCATTGCTAACAGCATGCTTCATGACAATGGTGCACACTTAATTGCAATCAGAGAACTGAAACATTCAGCTGTGTTTGTGCTGTTGAAGCATTTTGATGCAGCTTTCTCAGACAGACTGCAGCTTGTTATGAAGTTAATTGCACAAACAGCACATCCAAGAAGTCTGTCAGCATGAAAAGGGGACATTGTGTGTGACTTGGATGCTGCTGGATATGGTCACCCCTAAAAACTGTAGTTCACATATCAGAGGGTGACATCAGCAAGGATGGGTCCATCTTTTGTATAAAGCCTATGACCTATATTAACTCCAAAAAGTGCAAGTTCAAAGATTTGTGGTTCACTTTTCCGGCATGACAGCCACAATAAAAGAGGAAAGCAGGAAATGAAACCTGAGCAGAGAAAGCTTCAGAATGAGCGACTGCTTTATTAATGCTGCCAACTGGATGCATTTCTTTTGCAGCAACAGGCCCACAGAAGGGTTCAGTCCTGCTTGCTGGATGGCTTTACAGAGAATGAAAATTGTAGAAAAGTCATTAATTATTCAGGGTTTTTCTTTCCAGCACATTCACTGCTATTCTCAGTCATGGAAAGTATGGACAGTTAATGCCTTTCCATCATAAGGAAGTAAAGCAATGTTGCTGTTTAGACCCCAAATTCTCTACACGTGAGGGTTTGTCCAGTTTCCCTGTGTATTCAAATTATAATCCACATGACAGCAGACTGATGTAGGAAAAAACAGATGTCTCTTAAAGACATCTTGGGATAAATGTAAAAAAACAGTGAGTTATTATGCACAGGCTTTGCTGTTTCAGCACACTTCAGATTAAATTGGACTGAAGTGTAAAAAGAGGAAGTAAAATGAGTGTGAGACCTCTGGTTTAAGATGAGGTGAGAACACGACCGATGGATCCGGACAAGAATAAAATCTCATTACAGCACAACACCTAAAACTTCCACATTTCTAATTCACTGTTAGCCGGCCCTTTGGATTAAGCAGTATCCACCTTTTAGATTTAAAATCAGCTTTTGTAAAATGAATCCTGCTTTCAAAAGCACCAAGGCTGTCTAGTCTCTGAATGTTTGCCGTGTTGTGCTTTCCTCCTGTCACAATACTTTTGATATTCCAAGGCAGGATTTCAGGAGCTTTATTAAACATTAACGATTCTCACAGACTGCACGTCACCCACACATTTGTCTTGTTTTTTTTTTTTAAATCAAAGTGGAGAGGTGGGTTGAAGAGTTCACGACCTTCTGTCTCCTTCCCTGACAGAAGACAGTGGAGTAATTGCCTCAGCGCCATCCCTTCAGCTCCAGCTGCTTTATCCTGGGCTCATGTTCAGTGCTGAGAACGTGCGTGTGCTGTTTGGTGTCTGCTTTAAGGTAAAGCTTCAGAAGCCTATCAGTGAATGACATTCAGCCATATAGATGTGTTGAGTGTCTCTAATTGTGGACACTAGACCTTTTTATTCACATAGGATGCTGAAGCACGTGCACTTTAGCCAAGGAGCAACAATTGGAGCTGAAAATGAAGAAATTCTTTAAGCTCCAAACTCTGTATTTCCTCTAATGTCCACATGAGCCTGGAGTCGGTCTGCATAGGTGTTAAATGTCTTCACCACAGAAATAAAACGTATTTACAGCCGCCTGCAAAAAGCAGTTTGGATAGCTTTGCTTTCATTACAACCCTATTCAGGGGAATTTTTTTTATAACTCTTCCACCTGAATATTTGAGTTTGGGTCGCTGCTACATTGACTGGCAGGAAAAACTCCCTTATCACGTTGGGTGAGGCAGGACTTTGTTTACAATACCAAGTGAAATATATACATGTCACGGCCAGGAGGATCAGTTGGACGCTGATCAGAGGTTTTCTATCTTTCTCTCTCACTTCCACTCTCTCTCTCTCCTCCTCTCTGTCGCCGGGCGGAACTCATTGCGGGTTCACGCCCTCGGAGAAAGGAAACACCTGAGCCTAATCAAGGCAATCAGCATTTAAGCCAGGAGGGGACTGCTGTTCTTCGCTGGATCGTTGTCTGCCACGCGTCAGTGAAAGTCAAGCCACAGCAAGTTAAGTTTGAGTGTTCTTTGTGCGTTGTATTTAACCACGTCTCCCTGTCTATAGACTTCCTGGATTCTTCCCCGTGTGATTCCCAAGTGGCGAGTGTTGGAGTGAGAACCTGCTATTGTGTGTGTGGATTGTTTGGAGAACGCGTGCTCTTCCCCTGGATTTCCCCGGCGTCCCGTCCCTCACCCTGTTGTACAAAGCACTTCCCCTGCACCTTTTTGTATATACACTTGGTGGACTTGTAAATAAAACTCTCTTGTGTGAAACTGATCCTGGAGTCCTGCAATTGAGTCCTCTACGTCAAAACCGTAACAATACATATATAAAGTGATCTGATATACTTCACGTAGTGACTCACTCTCACTCACGCTCATCCAAGGAGGGTCCAAGGGAAACAGGCAAGGGTCCCCGGAGGTCTGTAAAAGGAGATGGAGAAACAACCATTACCATTACTTACTGAGGTAAGTACAATGAGCCAGCGAGGAACAGTCTTAAGTACAGGCTGGAATGATCAGGAATGATAACTCTCAGGTGTGGAATGTGTGGCTGTGGAGAACAGCAGAAGGTCAGAAACCAGACGCCGCCATGGCGGGAGGAGGGGAAAACAGCAACCCACGGCAAAACCGAAAGACCATGACATCCCTTTTAACAGGAAGAAAACTCCAGCAGGACCAGGCTCAGGGAGGAGCTGGCCATCTGCCACAACCAGTTGGGTTCAGAGTTACACCCACGCTGTTTATTAATGAGCTAAAGCAAGTGCATTACTCATGACTTAGCACTACATGTTTTTATGCATATAAGGTAAAATCTGGCTCTAAAGCATTGACACATGTACTAAACCAAAGCTCTGAAGGGCCATTGATTGCCACACCAGCGGTGTTATGTGCAAAAGGTGACGTCACCACACCTGGCACCATTTACACCACCACTGTGAGCATGGGTACTCCTGAACAGGTGTAGGAGCTGAAGAGAACATGAGCACTCAGGTTTGGAAAGGGACTCCAAGATCAGGCGAATAGGACCAACTCTCGTCATCATGAAGCAGGTTTTGAGGATTAAGGTTAAAACAATCCATACCCTGTTTTCCACAGTGACACACAATATGAACAGCATAACAACACAAGCAACGAAAATGACACAGTCTGACAACGAGCCACAGCGTGATTTTCTTTTCTGTGTCAAAGAAGCAAACGGTGCACTCAGCTGCATTCAATAAACCATTTAATGGGTGCTGAACCATATGAATGTCAACTTATGAATTAACACTCACAGTCACATGTATAAAGTATTTATACATGTGAAGTATTTATGACATTACATGCAGATTCAATAAATGCTACTCTTATTATGGCATTACAGTTTACGCAGTTCAAACTTCCAGCAGGAAGAAAGCTTTAAAAGGTTTGTGTTCAGCATGTTTCTGTCTTTACAGCAGTGTCTCCTGGGTTAGTGGCAAAATAAGAAAGGGTTAACTGTCTCTTTACCAACAAACAAAATATACAATATTTTCTCACCACATTTTAAGACCATTGGAAACATATGAAAAAATGGAAATTAAAACAGGTGCATGTCTTTTTTGTCTGGGCTGAATAAATGACAAACGGTCACATCTCTCCATTTGTCCAGCTTCATTCAGACACTCACTTAAAATTTCCTGTTTTTCAAAGTGTCAAGCTTTGTTTTTCTGTGTGCCGCTTACCAAATGTTGTATCTATAATACATGAAAGGCCACCACCTCCTGCTAATTTTAGTTGCCAGCGTCGTGCTTCTTTTACTCGCCTTCACACTGCTGTCAGGTTAAGTGGTTGCTCAGATAGTGAAGAACACAGCAGGAAGTTGATGCTCTCATGCTTCATTAGTGCACACTACTGGACAAATAACATTTCAGTCATGACAAGGTGTGAAGCATTTTTTATATTTGGGGCTCCGTTCTTGTAAAAGTCCAGAGCAGATCTGCAGAGAAGTCTGCTGATGACAACTAGCTGGCTTTTAGCTTTTGGGTGGAGAAACTGTTAGCATCTACGACATGTGTGTCTCATCGTCAGTGAGTCAACACTGCCAGCAAACATCCGAGCAATGGCTAAAGCCTAAGATAATGAAAATCAAATTATTATTTATGTTTAAAGCAACAGAAATAAATGTATGAGTTATCAGAAGAACCACAGTCAGGAGACCTTACCTATGGCTTCACTGTCAGTGGGTTCTATGGCCTATGGCATCATTTACCTGGATCACCTTGCCGGAACATCCCATATAATGAGCAAAAGTAGTTTTTACCTTATTCTGCCTTTAATGTCATGCATATTGACCGTCACCTGCAATGCAACGTTCTGAACAACAGATGGCTCTCTTACAAACACCAATTCTGATTTGACCACAATTGTATCAGACGAGTTTGTGTCCAATCACAGCCATCTGTGATGCCCCACGGACGGATCATGCGCACCAGATGTGAGGAGTAATACGTGATTCATAAAAATGAGGTGCCATTTGGTCTGCGTAGTATAATCAGGAAGGCAGTCATGGATAAACCAACTAAAAAAGACTTTGCAGCTACAACAAACAATGGAAAAAAACACAGCTGGGTTCAAACTGTCAGCATTGATTCAAAAAGTATCCTTGGAAAAAGTAATCTGGGTCATTGAAGCCCCAGTTTACTCTATTTTACTTCTGTTTTTTTTTCTTTCTTATTTTCTCAAAGGGATTGCCCATGTGGTTCCTGCTATGATTTACTGGATTTTTCTTTATTGTTTGACATGAGGTATTGTTTAAACTGAATACCAACATTTTACTATCATAAGAACATGAATATACAGTACATATTTACACTATGTCCAGCTGTGTTCCTTATATGCAGGGTTTCTAACTTTTAACTATGAAAGAAGTGCAGCCCAAAAACTTTGGAGGAACGTCTGTCATTTATGTTTCTAGAAATGGAGATTTAAAAAATGTTCCAGAAACTGCAATTCCTCTAATGTTCACCAGAGGCTGGCTCCAAAGACAAGTCAGTCCTCCCAGACTCTCGAGTTAAAATATCCAACTTTACAGCAATTTCACGTTTTCAGTCCATCAAAAAAATCTTTTGTAAAGATAATCTCTCCCTCGAAACACATTTTTACAAATCAATGATTTTAACTTTTAGGATGTTCTCAGTCGCTCCACAAAATTTGTGATACAACAGTGGGTAGATCCAACTTATGCAGCATTCATACACCATCACAGCCGTCTACCTTCACTTTCAAACCACAGGCATCTAAATAATCCCAATACGATCCTCAGCGAAAGGGAACAGACTTGGCGAGGTGGACAGATCCGAACTGAAGAAAACCCCGAGCTGACTTAAGGCAGATTTCATGAGAAGAAACCCATGATAGAAAACCCCAGAGTGCTGGAGGATGATCTGACTGAAACACAGGTCTCTGTGGTCCAGCTCACTGGGATTTCAGCCTGTAGGGAACACAACTGAGGAAGCTCAAAGGACACAAACAGAGAGCCAGCCAATGGGGGAGCTCTGATCTGCTGATGTAAAAGCCACACTGCTGCAGGCTGTTTCATCAGTCAGCCAACAGATGGTGATTTATTAGCGCTGTCTGAAAAGTCACAAGTGCACAGTCAGTACGACGATGAGACGTTTGCAGGTTTTATTCAATGGAATCATTTATTCATTGTGAGCCACGTGTTTTTTTTACACAGGAAAACAGGATGTGATTCAAGATTCACAGGAGGAAGTTAACATCTTATCAGCGGCTTGTCAGATCAGGTATTTATGCAAAAGTTTTAACACCTAAAACCAAAACTTAAACTACAGTGAGATTTCCAGCAAGTTTAAACTCTGCAGCTAATCTGGTGACTTTTGACTGTCACCACAGAATGAGAACCAACCACATGATTTGCATCGGGATGTATAAAAATGACAAAATGCTTCTAGATTTCAGATTTTTAAAGAAGACATGAAATCACTGCTACTGACCAATCAAAAATAAGAAAATTATAAAACCAGCATTCCTGGGAGATCAGTCAGTGCACACACAGGAGGGTCTGGAGCGTTTCAAGAACAGGAAACAAAGGTAAATTCACCGGTTCTTATCTAGTGCTTTTCTGCTCTGCCCGAGCACTCAAAGCTTTCTTTGCTTTATACAACAAGCATCATTCACCCATTTATAAAAGCACTTTTTCCAATGCTTAAGTGCTTTCCATCTAACATTCACACTCTTAGATCCAGATGTAGTCTTTTTATTGTTTTTCCATTTATTTCTCTCCTGTTAGCATTAAAATATTATCCTAAAATAGAGCACGTATTTGTTATTGTCATGGTCTTGAGTCTGCTGACTCAGTGTTTATGGTTTTTTGATTATTTGTATTCTGTGATTCATGGTTTTGGTTCTCTTTATTGTTTTTGCTTGTGTTATATTCTTACTTCCTAGGATTTAGGTTTCTGTTGCTTTGCCTTCCCCGTGTTCCTCGTCTAGGCCCTCTTGTCCCTCTGTCTCACCAGTTAGTGAGTCACATGTCTCTATGTCTCAGTGTGAGGTCCACATCTTTGTGAATGTCTCTGGTTTCCTGGTTTTTTTTTGATAGTTCCTTGTCCTGTGTTCAGTGTATTCAGTTTTGCTTCCTCCCTGTCTCGTTATGTCTGATCCCTTGTGTATTTAAGCCCTGTGTTTTCATTTGCCCTTTGTGGTGTTGTACCACGGTCAGTCTCTCTGTGTTTCTGGTTTCTTTCTTAGGTCCACGCTTCTAGTTTCCCAGTGTTTTGTTCCTAGTTTCTTACTCAGGGTTTTTCCCCAGTGAATAACACTGCTGTTCTCAGTTTAGCTTTTTGTGTTTGAGTCCTGCATTTAGGTCCACTTCCTGCCTGCCACAGACACACGTGACAGTTATTGTGGCCTTCTTCTTTTCTAGTTTCTCTTTATTCTCGAACCCTTAAACACCACCGGACTGCAGCTCAGACAGTAAAAACTATCTCACACACAAACATTAATTTAGTAGAATATCAGTTATAATCTCCCGCTTCGTAACGATAGAGTTGTGATATTAAAAAGTCAGTTAACTCATACAGTCGGCATGTTTGCCGGCTCTCTTCTTGGCTTCTTATAGACTAGACTTTGGTAAGATTGGTAAAGAGCTGCTATGTTAACAAAGTGTTTAAAGCACACACACATTCATGCAGCACTCTTAATATCGCACTGCTGTACAGCACTTTTCCTCTCACACACACTCCAACTGCCCACACTGACTGCAGCAGCTGTGTAGCTTCAGTCTGTATTTTATGTCTAGTTTTATTTTGTTGCAAACACCGTCCCTTTCACGTGAACTCAGTTGTAGCTAAATTGAAGCCTGGGTTTGCTCAGCAAGCTGTTAACCATCAGACTGCTTATCCTCAGTGTCAGTGAAGGGGTAAGTGCACAGTACAAAGACAGCGTGGGTACGTTGAACTCACTGGTTACTGCAGGCCCCAGATGGAGAGGTAGGCTGTCCCAGAGTTTCAGAGCTGTAAGTGTGAAGGAAAGAGCCAGTCTAGTGTTTGGAGCTACTAACAGCTGCCGGTCGACTCACCTTAGCGTTTGTCCTGGGATAGAAAATTGTGAATAGCTGAGAGAAACTTCAGGGTAAAATCGACACGTGAACTAGAAGATTTTTAAATAAATTTCAATCATAGAGGTATTTCAAAATTCAGACTACTGATGTCAAAGGCTGAACTGAGATGATTATTCATGCTTTTATCGCTTCCCGTCTGGATTGTTGCTGTGATCTTCTGACTTGTTTTAACAAGCCAGCTTTGGATGGCCTTCAGACTGTGCAGAACGCTTCAGCAAGACTTGACTAGCATCAATAGAAGATCACATATCGTTTTGGCCTCTTTTCACAGGTAAATTTTAGGTTTCACTTTAAAATTGTAGTTTGAACTTTTATGGCCCTACATGGTCAGGCTCCCCTGGACACCTGACCTGCTGAAACCTCGTTCTTCTTCCCGAGCTCGTAGGTCATCGGGTCAGAAAGCTTGCTGCTGGCCCCACTCACTCAGTAAAAACTTGTCTTTACGCTGTACAGACTCCACTCACTGTTGTGATATGTTATACTTTTATTTTTTGTGTTTTATTGTGAAGCATTTTGATTTTTATCTGTGAAACTTAAATATCATATCTACAGGTCCTTCTCAAAAAATTAGCATATTGTGATAAAGTTCATTATTTCCTGTAATGTACTGATAAACATTAGACTTTCATATATTTTAGATTCATTACACACAACTGAAGTAGTTCAAGCCTTTCATTGTTTTAATATTGATGATTTTGGCATACATAACTCATGAAAACCCAAAATTCCTATCTCAAAAAATTAGCATATTTCATCCGACCAATAAAAGAAAAGTGTTTTTAATACAAAAAAAGTCAACCTTCAAATAATTATGTTCAGTTATGCGCTTCAATACTTGGTCGGGAATCCTTTTGCAGAAATGACTGCTTCAATGCGGCGTTGCATGGAGGCAATCAGCCTGTGGCACTGCTGAGGTTATGGAGGCCCAGGATGCTTCGATAGCAGCCTTAAGCTCACCCAGAGTGTTGGGTCTTGCGTCTCTCAACTTTCTCTTCACAATATCCCACAGATTCTCTATGGGGTTCAGGTCAGGAGAGTTTACCAGTGGGTTTTGGCACTGTGAGCAGGTGCCAGGTCGTGCTGAGAAATGAAATCTTCATCTCCATAAAGCTTTTCAGCAGATGGAAGCATGAAGTGCTCCAAAATCTCCTGATAGCTAGCTGCATTGACCCTGCCCTTGATAAAACACAGTGGACCAACACCGGCAGCTGACATGGCACCCCAGACCATCACTGACTGTGGGTACTTGACACTGGACTTCAGGCATTTTGGCATTTCCCTCTCCCCAGTCTTCCTCCAGACTCTGGCACCTTGATTTCCGAATGACATGCAAAAGTTGCTTTCATCCGAAAAAAGTACTTTGGACCACTGAGCAACAGTCCAGTGCTGCTTCGCTGTAGCCCAGGTCAGGCGCTTCTGCCACTGTTTCTGGTTCAAAAGTGGCTTGACCTGGGGAATGCGGCACCTGTAGCCCATTTCCTGCACACGCCTGTGCACGGTGGCTCTGGATGTTTCTACCCCAGACTCAGTCCACTTCTTCCGCAGGTCTGGAATCGGTTCTTCTCCACAGTCTTCCTCAGGGTCCGGTCACCTCTTCTCGTTGTGCAGCGTTTTCTGCCACACTTTTTCCTTCCCACAGACTCCCCACTGAGGTGCCTTGATACAGGACTCTGGGAACAGCCTATTCGGTCAGAAATTTCTTTCCGTGTCTTAACCTCTTGCTTGAGCGTGTCAATGATGGCCTTCTGGACAGCAGTCAGGTCAGCAGTCTTACCCATGATTGCGGTTTTGAGTAATGAACCAGGCTGGGAGTTTTTAAAAGCCTCAGGAATCTTTTGCAGGTGTTTAGAGTTAATTCGTTGATTCACAGCTCGTTTAGTGAACCTTTTCATGATATGCTAATTTTTTGAGATAGGAATTTTGGGTTTTCATGAGTTATGTATGCCAAAATCATCAATATTAAAACAATGAAAGGCTTGAACTACTTCAGTTGTGTGTAATGAATCTAAAATATATGAAAGTCTAATGTTTATCAGTACATTACAGGAAATAATGAACTTTATCACAATATACTAATTTTGTGAGAAGGACCTGTATATCTAGATGGATGGATGTTCTGCTGACATCTAGCATGTCTTCATGAAGGCCACATACTGTCTTCAGTTTGTGTCTAAAGTCTAAAAACGTTGTGAAGATTCAACACTGACGCCTGAAAACTTTTACGTTCCCAGCAGCATCATTTCTGAATCAGTGGCTGCTAAAGCCTCCACCAGGCTTGAATGTTTCTATAGGCTGACTTTATTAACCTTTCATCTTTTGTCTACTTATTCCTGCCTTAGTGACTGTTCAGAGTACTGATCTCTGCTTGAGACAGTTTCGCTGTGAGCATAAACGTATGGATAAAAAGACACCCTGCGATTTGTTTTAAACACACGCCACGCTTGAAATGAGCATGTCATGTTGCGATTTTTCCCTCTTTCTCACATCCTGCCCCTGCCTGAGAGTTTCACCCTGCCTGCAGAAACCCCCAGCAGGTCGTTCTCAGACAGATCTCACTCAGAGGAGCAGATGCCTTTTGGATCTGATGTGCTAACAGGCTTTTTAATTTTCAGCACAATTACAGCCATCTAAAGAGATAAAGATTAATTAGTTTAGTAGGAAACGCATAAAGATGAAAACTTAGAAAGCAAAACTGAAACAGGCGCGTAGATGAAAGGCTGGTGGTGTGGCTTGCTAACGCTCAACTTCAGGCATGTCAGATTATGTGTCGTGTATCTGCGTATGAGTGTGTTTTTGAGTGCATCCAAGTGTGGTGTGTATGTTTGCCAGAGTGTCTACATTCATGTGTGTGTTTGCAGCTAACACACACACACACACACACACACACACACACACACACACACACACACACACACACACACACACACACACACCCCGTAGCCCTTCTCAGCAGGCGTCCCTCTTCTCCCTGCAGAACCTGTCAGCTCTCTCATGCTCTGAATCCATCATTAAAATTTAAAGGCAAAGTCAGAGACACATACAGCAGCCTACTTTCTGACTTTATTTTTTATTAAAAAATTACTTTGCAAAGTTTAAAAAGTTTACTAAGGCCGGAAAAATAAATACATATTTAAAAAAGAAGAAACATACAAAGATACAAAATCAAGTAACATTTAAAAATGAAATAGAATTCATAACAATAATAAAAAAAGAATAATATTTGCAATTAAAAATAACATAAAATTTAAGCTCAGTGAATTAAAATATACCAAAATACACCCTGATATCAGGACAATCACATATCAGAATCATGCAAATTCGCAGTGGTGTGCTTGCGGTCGTACCACCCTGACCATGTCCGAGCGTCTCGATGGATGCATTTCTAGGCCCTGCCAAATGTTTTCAGGATAGTAAAGCAGCATGGACATTTAAAAGGTACAAAAGAAAACAAATAGTGAGGTGCTGGGCAGACATATTGCATATTGATGTAGGTGATGCTGTATGAAACTCATTCATTTCTAACAGCATCTTCATACTGAAGAGGAAAAGTGTGAACGATAAAGGAGCTTATTTTAGGAACACAGAGGAGGAAAGTCGACAATTTTGGGATTAAACAAAAGAAGCCGCAAAGCTTCTCTACTCTTGAAACACTGTCCTAATTTTTAAAAAGCCGGCTGTTTGCTGAAAGGAAATCTTTCAGGGAGTGCTTATACTCCCTTTGTTACTGAGTTTTGGCTAATCTGCCGCAGCTCTGCCCTCCTGAAAGAATCTCTGGCACTGAACACAGCATAAATTAACATTTGCTCTCTGCCTAAAACTTGGCCGCATTCCTCTTGCCTCATTTGGGCCACTTATCCATCCTACTCGGTCTCACTTTTTCATTCCCACCCACCGCTGTTCTTTTCTCTTTGTTAACTCTTCTTCTGTATTCCATCCGGTCCTGTTTCTCTGCCCTGACTCCAGTGTGCTGTGCATCTGTTGTTTGTATTATGTATTGATGATACTAACTAAATGATAATCTGCCCGAAGATCACAGAAGACCAAGCGATGCTGACTGTCTGCACTTCCCACCATTCAAAACAGAGATAAGCCAAATGTTTCTGCACAGAACACACTGTCTAAGCCCCTTCCTATCGAGCTACCTCAACTGGACAAGACTCGGCTGTCCATCTGCATCTAAAGGTCAAAGGTCACTCTGTCAAGGACGCCAATGTTCACATTTTGGACAGAGAAGACAGATGATTTGAAAGAGGAGTGAAAGAAGCATCTGTGTCCACTGTAAACGACCATCTTTGAACAGGGCTGGGTTTATGACACCAACTGTCTGCCATCTATAATCCAGTTTGGAGATCCTTCCCGGACGCCTTAACGCCCACTCACACCCTGAGCCATCTGACCTCAGAAAATCACATGATAGGGTGGGGCTAGGGTTCAAAGTGGGTTTACCCAAAACCTTAGCTGATTGTGACCCACACCCGTCTTCACACCTTGGCTCGTGTGATTAGGTAGAGGATCATTAGGGGGTCCATGGACCCTCTTGGGGACACTCCCATAGGGCTTAAATCTGGGACTCTCTACTAGTTGCTCTTAGAACTGAAGAAGCTTCTCGGATGACACATCTTCAAGAAACTTAAAGTCCAGATGGTTTCCTTTCCAAGCTCCTTAGACTACGATGACCTGGAGGACTGAGAACCTTCACAGACACAATGCTGTCACTTTGTCCCGAGATTAAAGGACTATTAGACTATTACATATTATCATTTCAAATGAAATAGCATTATGTCCACAAATTAATGCAAAATAGAAGTATAATCACATCTGTTCTTGCATTTTGGAGGCAATGTACAGGTACAATATATCAATATGAATATGCACAGGGTGGGCCATTTATATGGATACACCGTAATAAAATGGGAATGGTTGGTGACATTAAAGTCCTGTTTGTGGCACATTAGTATATGTGAGGGGGAAAACTCCTCAAGATGGGTGGTGACCATGGTGGCCATTTAGAAGTCGGCCATCTTGGATACAACTTTTGTTTTTTCAATAGGAAGAGGGCCATGTGACACATCAAACTTATTGGTAATGTCACAAGAAAAACAATGGTGTGCTTGGTTTCAACGTAACTTTATTCTTTCATGAGTTATTTACAAGTTTCTGACCACTTATAAAATGTGTTCAATGTGCTGCCCATTGTGTTGGATTGTCAATGCAACCCTCTTCTCCCACTCTTCACACACTGATAGCAACACTGCAGGAGAAATGCCAGCACAGGCATCCAGTATCCGTAGTTTCAGGTGCTGCACATCTCGTATCTTCACACCATAGACAATTGCCTTCAGATGACCCCAAAGATAAAAGTCTAAGGGGGTCAGATCGGGAGACCTTGAGGGCCATTCAACTGGCCCACAACGACCAATCCACTTTCCAGGAAACTGTTCATCTAGGAATGCTCGGACCTGGCACGCATAATGTGGTGGTGCACCATCTTGCTGGGAAAAACTCAGGGAACGTGCCAGCTTCAGTGCACAAAGAGGGAAACACATCATCATGTAGCAATTTCAAATATCCAGTGGCCTTGAGGTTTCCATTGATGAAGAATGGACCCACTATCGTTGTACCCCATATACCACACCAAACCATCACTTTTGTTGTTCCAACAGTCTTGGAGGGATCCATCCGATGTGGCTTAGTGTCAGACCAATAGCGGTGGTTTTGTTTGTTAACTTCACCATTCACATAAAAGTTTGCCTCATCACTGAACAAAATCTTCTGCGTGAACTGAGGGTCCTGTTCCAATTTTTGTTTTGCCCATTCTGCAAATTCTGTGCGCCGATCTGGGTCATCCTCGTTGAGATGCTGCAGTAGCTGGAGTTTGTAAGGGTGCCATTTGTGAGTAGCTAATATCTGCCGAAGGGATGTTCGACTAATGCCACTCTCCAGTGACAGTGAGTGCTACGCTGTGGGCTCTTGCTGAATGAAGCTAGGACAGCCACTGATGTTTCTTCATTAGTGACAGTTTTCTTGCGTCCACATTTTGGCAAATCCAACACTGAACCAGTTTCACAAAACTTAGCAAGCAGTTTGCTGACTGTAGCATGGGAGATGGGTGGTCTCGTAGGGTGTCTTGCATTGAAATCTGCTGCAATGACCCGGTTACTGCATTCACCAGATATCAACACAATTTCGATCCACTCCTCACGTGTTAACCTCTTCGACATGTCAATGGCTGTGAACAAAGAGAAACTTGTAAATAACTCATGAAAGAATAAAGTTACGTTGAAACCAAGCACACCATTGTTTTTCTTGTGACATTACCAATAAGTTTGATGTGTCACATGGCCCTCTTCCTATTGGAAAAACAAAAGTTGTATCCAAGATGGCCGACTTCTAAATGGCCACCATGGTCACCACCCATCTTGAGGAGTTTGCCCCCTCACATATACTAATGTGCCACAAACAGGACTTTAATATCACCAACCATTCCCATGTTATTACGGTGTATCCATATAAATGGCCCACCCTGTACTTTTGCTCCATGTGGTGTGAGATTTGTGTTTTCTAAAGTCTGTGAGAGTTTCCAAAGCCTGACGGTGATATTTGAGAGGACATTTGATTTGTTTAGTAGTTTTTGTTCTGTTGCTCTGCTTGGATTCTCCTTCTCATCTGCACTTCTAAGAAGTTACAAAAGCTTATTAAATGTCTTCAATCTTGAATAATCTCAGGAGATAAATTGGCACCCTGCACCAGAGTTTGAGGTAACAAATGAGCTGCTTTGCTGTGCCGTTGCCCTCCTTCCCATCACATTCACAGTACAAAGAAACGTCCTCGAGGCTCACACTTGGCTCACGCAGCTTCAGAGACATTTGTTGTTTGGATTTTTTTTTTTTATAGGACTTAAAGAGAAAATTCACTTTTTCAGGTGAATACAGAGGGTGATGTGGTGCTTTTATTCCAGAAACTAGTGACGCAGTGAACAGAAACTCTGGGATGATTAGAATGATTATTGAAAGACTGTCAGAGCTTCTAAAGAGCTTTGATTCAGCACTTTCACTCTCTGGCTTCTGGTTTTATTTCATATAGTCTCAGCTTCACACCAAAGACCTCTGTGTCCAGCAGGACAGGAGAAGCCCCATAACAACATGTGACACCTGAACCCCATTAACCAGCCTCATATCTTTCCCTTTGTTTGTGTCAGCAGAGGAGAGGCCTTGGGAGAAAAAGATGAGGAGCTGTGAGGCTCCTCTGCGTAACAAGGAAACAGTTTACAGCCTGTCTTCAAATGGTAAATGGTAAATGGCCTGTATTTATATAGCGCCTTACTGGTCCCTAAGGACCCCAAAGCACTTTACATATCCAGTCATCCACCCATTCACACACTGGTGATGGTAAGCTACATTGTAGCCACAGCCACCTGGGGCGCACTGACAGAGGCGAGGCTGCCGGACACTGGCGCCACCGGCCCTCTGACCACCACCAGTAGGCAACGGGTGAAGTGTCTTGCCCAAGGACACAACGACCAAGACTGTCCAAGCCAGGGCTCGAACCGGCAACCTTCCAATTACAAGGCGAACGCCCAACTCTTGAGCCACGATCGCCCAGTGTAACCTGCCCTCTTTTCTTTTGTTCTCACCATAAAAAAACATACGACACCATATTCATTCCATTAAAGGTAAAGGTAAGCCCTGAGTATGAATAGTAAAAATTGCATTCAGATAAATGGAGGTAAAAAGGATTATTTTTAGTGGACTTACACAGCCGTCTGTCTGGTTTCTTACCAAGAAAGATAACAAATTGGTGGGGCCACCTCCCCCAGCTCTCCCAGTGACACGCAAGTGTTCTCAAGCCAGCCATCGGAGATCATCTCTCCAGTGTTTCCTGGGTCAACCCCACAGTCTCCTCCTCCTTTAGAACATGTCCAACACTCCTCACCTTGGAGCCACAGGAGGCATTTTCCCCAGATCCCCTCAGCTGTCTTCTTTCAGTGTGGGGGTTCAATGGATCTACTCTCAGCACAGCCCAGAGATCCTTCTAGAACAAAACAGAAGCTTTGCTATTAGCTGTTTACTGTTAGCAGCTGTTAGACTTTCATTGTGTTTGGTGAGATTTGTGTTTTTCCACTTCTGTTATATTTTATTCATCTTTTGCATTGTGTTTCTCCTTGCTCATGTTTTCTTAAGTTGCAGTGTGTTTGAGCTCTCAGGGCCACCGTACCCTTCAGTAAAAGCAGGTTTTATCTGTGATCTTTTCCTTTCAGTCCCTACAGCTTGTGCTGGGTGATAGTAGGGAGTAGATCATCCAGCACAAACTGAAAGGTTCACCATCCAGCTCAGCTTTCTTTTCATGACAACTAACCAAAGTAGCAGAACTAACAAAATGCTTCACTCATAAAAACCAAAGTACAACAATGATGACAGTTGGCTCAGTAGGAGAGGAAGTAGCACCAAAGGCCAGAGGTTATAACTTTGAATCACCAATGAGAGTTTTTTTCCTTCTCATTCTTACTATTGAGGAATAATGACAGAGACAGTAGAAAACAGTTCATGAACATACCACCAAGTCTAACAAGGTCATCAGGGCAACGTTCAAGGAGTAACACAAAGTCATGTTAAGGTAACGTTCGCACGCCCGTGGTTATCAGCTCCATCCACATTTTCTGTGACATTTTAAATAGTTTTTGTTCATATCTGACCCACAGTAAACACACAAGTTGGCCATTTCCTAACTGCATGAGCGAGCTCTCTGAAACGACTCACCAGCTGAGCTAATCGCCGTTCATATTCGTCTATAAACTCCATTAAGATTAAGACTTGACAGCTGAATGCAAGTCCACGTTAAAAGTATCGTAAAGAAAATAAAAAGACACAATTCACTGCAGAAATTGTCAGAATGGATCTTCTGACATGTATTAAACATTCATCTGAGTGGTTTTCAAAAAGCAACTAAACTGATTCTTAAAGCAAACCAAGGTGCTCCGCTTTGTTTAGGTGTCGGAGCAAAACAAGGCCGCGTGAAACACATTTGATATGCCGACTCCTTTCAGCTGGAGAGGCTTCGACTGTGTGGTATGCCCGCAACACATTTTTATTTAGAAAGGTTAAACCAGGTCTGTAGTTTCTTTAAAGAAGGATTTAAAAGCATTAAGCTTGGAGTCTAACTAATGTTCGGCTGCTTTGACACCGTGAGTCTGCATGGATGAAGAAAAGAACAGAGGAGACTCAAACTGAGTGTCGGTTCCTGGTGAAATGAGACGTCGGCACTGTTTGCACTCATTGTTTCTTTGGTGAAACGAGCTCCTCTGGCATCAGTGCCACAACAATGTCCCAGCTCACCACACATGGAGTTAATATGAAGGAAGGAAACAAAAAAACAAAACAAAGAAAATTGTCAACCTACCGAACTACTTCCCTCTATGCTCGCCTCCTTTTTCATCCCAGATAAGCATTTTGCATTTCCCAAAATATCAGGAGATTCTGGTAACAGTAAGTGTCCAGGTCGACTTATATTTTTATCAGTAAAGGCTGTTACAGATAATTGAACTAAAAGCAACCAACAAGCCATTCTTATTACGTTAAAGACAGAGAAACAGAGAAACACAGAAACACTCTGTCACCACACCAAAATGAGAAACAGCCCGTTTACGCTGCTGTTGTTCCCCATATGCCAAAAGTGATGTGACAGCTGCTGACCACACGTTGGTGTCATTTTGCATGTCATGCAACTCCCGATTTTGCAACCTGATGCATGAGTTTCTGAATGGATCAGTGTTTCCTACCACTTCAATGGCATGTCGCTGCAGCAGCTCAGAGATTCCCAGATCACAGACAGGCAGACGCTGCAGCCTGAAAAGATGAGACCTGGATAAAAATGCTCAATCGCTTTGCTTCCTGTTTTGATTTCTTCTGCTCTGATGAGCTGCAACACCTAGCGTTCAAGACTTCAGTGAGTCCGGTGCACCTGAAGCAAAAGTATTAACAGTTACAGGCCTTTGTTGCATGTACAGCAACCAATGTGGGAACCATAAACTGGGCTTAACCCAAAATATGCTCCTATTCTCAAGGAGCCAGTGACCACAAACACACACGGTTCACTCACTGCTGGCCTCAGAGCTCTCTGCTCCCCAACCTTAAGTAATCTTTAGCTAATGAATGCAGTTAACTGCTAGTAAAGCCACACCCACAAGGGGAAAATCACAGGAGGCCTTTGTAGGGCTATAACACTCTTAAATAACACGGCAGCTCCGACACCAAAGCATGTCTTGAGTGCATCTCCCAAATAGTGCCTCACTTAATCAGTGTGACATTAAGTGGGGCACGGGTGTCTACAACCAACCTTTGGTTTAAACATGCAAACAGAGAGAACGCTGAAACCTTGCCATGCTCTTGCTATACTCTGCTTGCAAGCGTTTAGTAAAGGCTTTGTTTTATAGCTGAAACTCATAAATGCCTAAAACTAAAGACATGTGTTGACCAATCATCATTCTTCCCTGGTCTTGTTTTTACCATTTTTCTTCCTTCTTGCTCTCCCTCTTTCATCTTCTTTGTCTCTTTTCCACCTGGGATCCAAATAACTTTTTCCTACCTCCTCACCTTTCCTCCTTCCTTCACTCTCTCTGCCTCTCCTCTTCACCCGGTATGTCAGTGCTGGGAGTGTTTGCCTTCTCCTGGAGACTCCTCCTGTCAGTCTGCTTGTACAAACCCCAGGGAGAACGGGCTGGATTAATAACAACCTGCTTCAGCCTGTCATCTCCTGGAGGAGAAAGAGCAGGAGGGAGGAAGGAAAGGAGAGAGGGAGAGAGAGTGAAAGCACATAATAAAAGGATGTAAGAAAGATGGGGGCTGGAGGGAGGAATAATAGAAGGAAGAAAGAGGTAGAGGTGGAGGCAGGGGGTTTAGAAAAGTCAAGGTAGAAATGGAAATATGTCACAAAGTAGAGGCGATTCTAGTGAAAAGGGCAAAATGGTGGAGAAAAGAAGATGGACAGATGCAGAGGGAAAAGGAGAAGAAGTGTTAAAGCTAAAAGCTAAGAGGAGAGATGATAGAAGGGTGGATGTGGAGAAACATCAGGATGCCTGGAGGGAGAATTCCTGTTGAATCAAACTGGAGGAGTGTTAATTAGAAAATTATTTTCTCCTCCCTGTCTTCATTAGCACCCCTCCCTTCCTTCTCCTCCCTCTATCTCCGCTCCTTCACCACCTCTGTCCTCTCCACATGCCCCTCCCTATCCTTCCTCCACCCTTATGTCTTTAATTAACTTCCTCTCTCCTTTTTAAATGACCAAAATCTCACCTTCTCACCCCCGTTTCTCCCACTGCCTCGAGCTTTTCCACAGCTGTGTCACCAGGAATAAAAACCCAAATGGAGTTTCCTGTTTTATCCACTGATGAGTCAGATCTGAGCTCATCGCTGCAGCTTCATCATGAGCAGCCATCAGCAAATTAAACTGACAAATCTGATCAGGGGCCACCTGTTTAGCTCCACTGATTAATACTCACATAATGATGCTGTGATTCAGCCTTCTCGCAGAAAGCGGCAGGTTGAATCAGTCTTTACAAAATCCGTTGATAATATCACGTGCTGTGCTTTACATGCTAACATGAAACCTGTGTGTTTGGCTAAATGATGATTTTGCTCTGAGCCTTCACTCAGCTGGTTTCCACTGAGCCGGAGTCCAGCTATAAGAGCTCCTGTGTCCGCTGATGCCCTCGCCCAGAGGATGGGTAAGAGGAAACCCTGTTCATGTCTCCATGCGTCCTAGTTTGATTTAGTTTAAGTCTCCATGATGGGACCTGCAAGACTTTATCAAACCACATGTCATCCATGACATCCTTTAGAAATCCATCCATACATCCATCCATCCATCTTCTTCCACTTATCCGGGGCTGGGTCGCCGGGACAGCAGCCTAAGCAGAGAAGCCCAGACCTCCCTCTCCTCAACCACCTCCTCCAGCTTGTTCAGGGGAACACCAAGGCGTTCCCAGGCCAGCCGAGAGATATAATCTCTCCAGCATGTCCTGGGTCTGCCCCGGAGCCTCCTCCCAGTGCTACATGCCCAGAACACCTCACCCAGGAGGCATCCTTGTCACCCTATCTCTAATGGAGAGGCCAGCCACCCTTCAGAGGAAGCTCATTTCCACCGCTTGTATCCACAATCTCGTTCTTTCGGTCACTACCCACAGCTCATGACCATAGGTGGCGGTAGGGTTCTTTTAGAAATGTTAACTAAATATGGTGCTTATTGGACTGGATTCTTTTTTTTTTGTCAAAAATTTTGGCAGCAATGGTTGCTCAGTTTTCTTTCTGGCATCCGTGCCAGGAAAAGCATAAGGAAAACAGCTGAAGGATTCTAAAAAGCAGCCAGTTATAAGATTTTAATTTTCCTCTTCCTCTGTCATAAAGCTGAGGGGTTTACATCATGTTCTCTCTTATGAAGCTATAATTGAACTGAAGTTCAGCGGAGCTCTCTGTGTGCTCTCGGCTGCATTCCTTCTCATTGATTCTTTTGCTCTTGCTGTCAAACCCAGTTCTGCTGTCATCACTCTGATTCAGTAATCTTCTCCATGAACCAATCACAGACTTCCTCCTGTTCTTTAAAATTCACTGCCATGCTTTCGTTCTGCCTCTCAGACTCTCATTTCTTTAACGTCCTCCAGTTTATCCTGGATGCTCAGAGACCCTCATTCAAGTCTCCACCTGCCATCTGCTCACCCACCAGCATCTAAACTGTGGGGGGCATCTGTCCTACTTCTCACCATCATTGGGGCCACCAGTCTGCCAAATGATTTATTAATCAAACTCTGTACATCAGTACATATTGTTACATGCATTTTAGCATCACTGCTGCCAAAAATACTCCATCGGTACACTTTCACCTGTTTATCCAGGTTGGGGTCGCAGAGCCAACTATCTAAGCAGAGATTCCCAGACGTCCCCCTAACCAGTGGCTTCTGACTGGCAAGCCAACTGTGAGACATGGTCTCTCTCCAGCATGTCTGCCCTGGAGAGTCCCCCAGTCAGACAAGCACAAAACACCTCAGCTTGGGGGGCATCCATCAGGATGTATCCTCCTTTCATGTGGAGGAGTGGCTCTATTCTGAGATTCTCCTGAATAATCATGCTCCTGTCTTTGGTACATCCGTTAGAAGAAACTTGTCTCTGCTTCTTGTTTTTGCGATCTCGTTCTTTTAGTCGCAGTAACAGCTCATGGCCATAGATGAGCACAGGAATACAGATCACCAGGAGAATCTACAGCTTTGCTCTTCACTACAGCAGACCTGTACTGTATCCATTACATCAGACGCTGCACCAACCTGCCATGCCAATTCTTCTCCCCCCACTTGTGAACAAGAGATACTATAAGATATTTGAACTCCTTCACTCAGGGCAGTAACTCATCCGCCAACCTGGGACAGACAGTCGCCTATTTGCTCATTCTCACCCAACCCATCCAGCCCTCTGAAAGCTGGAGATCGTTGCTTGATGAGATCCTGAGACCAACAAATATGGCCGCTTTCATTCCACGGCTGCACCTAGAAGTCCAACATCCAACGGGAATGTGCAGAGTTTAAATGACTCATGTTTTGGGTTGTGAATCCTGCCACACCTCTCCTGGGGCTCTTCACGAGGAAAGAGGGCGACTCTTCTTACATGACCCACAGTGTGCTTGCCTGGTAATCAGAAAGGGCGATATTGGCACGGCTGTTTTTGTTTGTTTCATGTGGATCACTTTAGATGCCTTTTAATGTGCAGAGTGCAGCTGCCCTTCTTAAAGACAAAAGTGAGGATGAACATCAGCACACGATGAAGACTTTCTCTCTGAATCTGAAACAGCAACAATGTTAAACTATCCTTAGGGGACTTCTAAAATAGCAGCGTGTGGCACTGAAGATTATGCATGCATGTAATTGTTCTGCAAAGGGAAGAGGATTAATCAGTGAGTAGCATGACACAGTGAAGCTTGCTCATGTTTTACTGTCAGTCTTTATTCCTTTTCGTGAGTTTAACGGTGGTTTTAGCTCGCTACCAGTCTGCTATTGTTGCACCCTCAGAGACATGACTCCATTCTGCTTTTGGCAACTTTTTTCGATCTATTTTCCTCAGTTCAGGTTTGGAGTTTACATGAAGCATAGTGTTGGAGCTATTTGTTCTTTCTTTTTATTATTTTGAAATTTGTTAAAGTTTGTTATTGGTTTACTTATATTTTGGGGTTATTCACAAGTTTTATTTGTAGGTTAACACTTGTTTCATTGTTTTGTTTTGTTTTGTTTTGTTGTTTATCTTGTTAAGTCAGTCAGAAAGAACTGTAGGGCCATTTTTCTATAAATAAAGAGATTGGTATAGGACCAGCATGCACTGGGGTGAGCCTATGGTTTTTTACCAGAGTAGGAGCAACAAAAATGGATCTTGTTATTGCCAAACTGGATAAATAAACCATAAAATGCAACTTTCAAGTTTGGACAGTGGACTTTTTTTGCCTGTGTACAAAATATTATCTCAGTGCAGCAGTGGCTTGTGGAATTTTAATTTTTGGATGCTTGGTTGGTCAAACAAAAGGAATCGCCACTACACATAGCATGCCATCAACGGCCTATACTCTCTGGTCTCGCGCTGTTTGTTGTTTGGTTTTTTTTCTCTTTGTGTTTACTGATGACATCATGAGCCAGTCTGAACTCTAACCTCCCGGAAATAGTAAAACTAAAATAATTCACTATGCCCAAAAATAAAATACAATTAAATCAGTGTCCTCCTTAAAGATTTTCTAGATTCATGAAATGTCAGATCACAACACTATCAGTCTGCATGTTATGGGGTCAAGTTGGCGATTACTGTAATTACTCCTGTTGGTGAGAAATGAACAAAAACTGCAAATCTGTTTATGTCTATATAAACAGAAATTCCTCCCGTGTTACTGATCTGTTCCTTATTTGTATACTGGACTACTGCAATTGTCTGTACCTTGGTTTGGACCAGGCCTCTCTGTACCGTCTCCAGTTGGTCCAAAATGCAGCTGCTGGCACAAAACAGAAGAAGCATATTACCCCAGGTTTGGCCTCTCTACACTGGCTTCCCGTTCCTTACAGGATCCAGTTTAAAATCGTACTTTTTATTTATAAATCACTTAACGGTCGAGCCCCTTCTTACCTGTCTGAGCTCCTATTTAGTTATGCTCCAGAAAGAACCGTGAGGTCCAGGTCAAAACTAACCTTAACTACTCCACAGACTAAACTTAAGTCTCGTGGCGACAGTCTTTCTGTGGCAGGTCCCAGACTCTACACTAGTCTTCCGCTTAATATTAGATCTGCACAAACGCTCGAACATTTTAAATTGTTACATTTTTTGGTCTGGCTTTTAACACACATCAATCTAAACATTTTGGTTTTAACAATCTTGGTTGTTGTTGTCATATTTTACTGCATCATTGTTGTGCATTTTATTTATTTTATTGGCATTATACATTTTTAAGCACTTTGTGCAGCATGGACTGTTGTTAATATGCTATATAAATAAACTTGACCTTGACCTCCCAAATCGTGACATAGTTGCTGCAGGACAGTGATTTCACTGCAAAGCGACTCAGAGGCTCATCAGCCCTGTTTTTCTATAAAAATACAACCAGTTAAGTCGAATCCCCTCCTGCCAAGAGAAGCATCACAGACAAACTGCACTCCAATTGCAACAAGTTGCCCATCTGTCTGTATTTATAGATTAGGCTGCAGTTATTTGCAGACCTTCTCCATCCCGTCTGAGAGTGACTGCAGTCAATCCGAATCACATCACAGTTGTTTGGAGGCAGACTTCCTTCCATCAGGCAAGCCGTCACATCACCTTGTGACTAAAAGTGGAGGTTTCTTTCCTATTTTGACCCTGGTGTATCTGAACCATTAACAATGCAAATGCAAAAATAAAAATGCATGTAGTTCTCAGGAGACTTCTCCATTGGGCATTTCCCCCACGGGGCTGCTAAAAATGGTTTGGTTGTAAAGTTCTACAAACAGCCCTCATGTTTGGTGCTCTGCTGTCATTGTGTGGAGTGCACTTCTTCTAGTTAGATTTTTTTCATGTGCTGATTCATGCATCTATTCCCTACTTTGGTTTGCAGTTAGCATTGGGGCAGGTTTATGGGCTTTCACAACATATTGATGCTGGAAATCAAAAATGTTCCAACAAAACTGCCACAAAGGGACGTGCAGCAAATGAGAAAAGTGGGAGAAGAACAATGTCTTCCACACAGCTGGCCAATCAGATTGTGAGACACAGACACAGCCTCTTCAACTTTGGGAAGGTGTGGGTGGTGTGGATTTTGCAGTTATCCATCATGCAATAGGTCCAAGAGTATAAAGCAATCATTATTCACACTCAGAGATCCAAAAAGTAGTTTGCTGGTAAATTTGTCATCATTTCCACCAGATCCACACAGACATTTTTCAGTTTGGAGTTTGACATTTCATATATCAAGTAATCTTCTAGCCAGTTACCTTTATTGGAGCCTAAATTTAATCATCAACCAGCTGCAAATGGACTTTTCCTCCTCCTTCAGTCTTCCTCAGCTTCTAGGTTACTTCTAGCTTACCTGTGGCTCTGGTAGAGCAAGACTATTGTTGCCAAAGTATGTGTTAAGTTTCAGTTCGAAATGTAGTATTTAGTGCTCGCAGCACTGTAACTGTCTGAGGCTGAAGTTAAAACGTGTTGGTCAGCATTTGGCGGTTTCTCATATACTCAGCATATAAAGAAAATAGCAATGATTTCTTCTTTGCAATTCCCGCAACAGGCAACAAGCAGTTTGATCATATTTTCCTCCATGTTGTTGGCATCAGCAATTCAAGCTGCCAGCTGGTGAACACGTAGCATCAGAGTTCCTGTTGGCAGTGCAAATTCAACCAAAAAAACACTGTAAAGGTAAATGAAGCATTTAAAGCCTTCCCAAATGAACTAATGCTATCAACAGAATGCAGGGACACAACCGCTGTGGCATTATGTCCACGAGAGGAATTGTGTACCACAAAATGGTGAGAGTCAGTGCAGGGTCGAGTTCATCAGGAGAGGTAGAGAAAATGTTAGGGAGAGGCAGCTGTGGCTTCCAGGTCTGACACATCAAGTCAACATCCAGATACCTTAAACCTCCATCCTACTTTTTGTGGCCACAAGGGGGCGATACTTGATTGAAAATGTGACGTCATTCAGGGGTAAAACCGCAAAGGATTCTGGGAACTAGTGGCAAGAGGTACTAGCGCACGCAGGCTTTCAATTGAAATCAGTTACACAGCGATAAAAAGAAACACAAAAAATGGCAAGAAGCTGTTGCATTATTTACTGCAATAGCCGTTCGCATGACAGCCACAGGAAGCCGACGGGTAAAGAGATCGGTTGTTATCGGATTACATCGTTGAAGAGAAATTGTTCAGCCATGTTTCCGAAGTAACAAAGAGGCAACGGGTGGCCTGGATTGCAGCCATTCAAAGACCAACTTCCCAGAACACTCCAGCTCACATGTTAGTCTGCTCCAAGCATTCCCACAAAGGTCAGTGTTTTGTAGTAGTTAATACGTCATTTTTCATAACATAATTGGTGATATAGGTTACAAGCAAGTCTGGCGCTGAACAGAAATTGTCGCGCTATGCTCCTTTATTTATTGTGCATAAATAGTGAATTGTCCTGACACAATATTGCGTTTCGCTTCTGTTATTACCACGGTACATTGACAAAAACATATACTTTTATTCACAGGATAAAACAGTTGTTTTGTATCACTAATTGCCCAGTACGATTACAGCATACAATATTATTGTCACTGCTACATTTCTGTAATGCCTACCAGAAATTATTTCCACTACTAATTAATTACCGTTGAGCTCAAAGGTTATATTAATAAACGGTTAACGAATGTGTATTTATGACAACGATTTGTGAGACTGGTAAACTTACCTTTGTTTGTACGATGGTCTTTCGTTCTACACGGTGCATTTCAAGGTCCTGTACCCATCCGTCGGTAAACTGTACCTGGGCTTGTTGCAGTGACCTGAAGTTACTAAAAACTTCATGAGTGTATGCACTCACTCCAAGAACCGTATAATTATAAATCTGAGCGTGGTGAAAGTTGGGCAGCACGCTGACGTCTTTTGTCCACTCTGTGTGCTCCTAAGGGTCTGACCCTTTCACTCCTTTGATTTTTTCCTCGTATCTTTTCTTTGCCTTTTCGTCGAGTCTGTCTTTGTACGGACCGGCATTGTTCTCCTTCGTTTTGTACATTCCTTTTTGTGCGGCAAAGAAAAACCGAGAAGGTACTGGAACCGGAGAATGAACGTTTTGCGGTGCTGCAAATGCTTGCATTTGATGCAGTACTTGGATTGTTTTGCCACGAGTTCCCGGCATGCAATGTGCGAAAGTCATGTGATCTGTCAGTCTCTATAGAAAAAGCCCCTCAGCCCTGACCTCAGTAAACACTTTCCTCGCTCACTCATATTGTGTCATACTGAATAAAACATTGAGTCCATTTTTTAATTTTGGTCATTCTAAGAGTCAGAAGCATTATCCCGATGATGCTCATTGGACAATGACAAGTTGGTAGCTAATAATGCTAATATGCCCCATCATGTGTTCTCCTTCTTCACGCCTCACGTCCGGTTGCAGAACACTAAAACGGTGATGGCAAAAAAAGCTCCAGGCTTCAGAGAGGACTTCACAAACCAATTGGTGCCAGTTTCCATGGTGTGTGTGGTCTGTGGAAACAGCAGTGGCTAAAAATTCAAAACATTCTGGAAACAACACTTATCACCACCAACACCAACTCCCAAATAGAAACCACACATAGTTTTCGGGTGGAGGCCACTTTCTTCCTGATTAACTTGTGATTAATTATTGGACACAAGCAGACAGACAGTAAATTTTCCACGAGCTTCCATCCTTTTCAAATATTTATTTATTATGTTTTGGGGGGAAGAAGATAATATCATGTAATAAATTAAACAGTAGCCTTTCATTAAAGATTGTAGTTCTTGTCTATTAAAAGATCCCCAGTGCTTAGATTGTGCAGGGTTAACTTACAAAACTAACAATACAGTTGCTGTGTGATTAGCACTTCTTAGCCATCTCCCAAACTGTCCACTGGAGGATTTTAGACCATCAATCTTCTTAATCGCTTTAGAGCTGAACTCTATCCCAGCTGTCACAGAGTGAGAGCCTGGGCTCCAGTCCATCACAGGACCTTCACACAGGCGCACGTATGGCCAACTCAGACTCTCCAGTTACATAACAACGATATCTTTGTCCTGTGGGAGAACGTCCAGCATGCACAGGAAGTCTAAAATCAGAAGCTTCCTGCAGTAAGAAGAGGGTGCTAACCGCTGCCCAGCATCAGGGCAAATATCTCATTTTACTGTTTATAACTACAGGGGCAACTACACTAACAATTTCTGATAAAACACTGCCACCTAGTGGTGAAATGTGTACTTACATTATGAAAAAATCTAATTATACTCCTTTTAAAGGTATGTCATTACCAGGCAGCACCCCAGGCGGCAGTTATCATTAGAGAGCCCCCAGAACTGTCCTGCTGAGAAGCATTTTAAGTAAAGCTCAGGCTGGAGAGCGACATATTTCTTTACTCCCCGAGGTGTGCACGGTTGTTTTTAAGCTTCAGGCACCGGCGTTTTCCCTGGCACAGAGTGAACGTGCACATACACACCTGCGTGTTAATCCTGAATATTGTCTTCATTTTTCTGTAACCTAACAAACAAAGTGGTTCTCAGAGGCCAGAGAGTCATGTTGCTTTCCTCTGTTCATTTTAATTATTCTGCACCGTTATTTTGCCTCCAGCAAATTCAGCCCTAATAATAATTCATCTTCTTTTACACAAACATGCAGCTATATAAAAATTAAGTGTCTCCATCGTGTTTGCATAAGATGGAAAGAGGAGGAAAGGGTGGAACTGTGCTCATCGTGAATGAGTGAGCAACAGTTAGGGGCCATTCTGATCTCGAGTGTCATTAATGAGATGATTACAGTCCATTAACTGTTGCCACTGATGACTGCAAATCACGTTTCTAAAGTTTTGATAAAGATGCTCCACGAGGATGAGCGTTAGCCCCCTGCGGTTTACGCCACACATTTTTCTAAATGAAATAGCAGTAGCTGACATTCTGTCCACTGCTGCAGCCACGCACACAACCAGACACTGTATGTATTAGACAAACAGCACGGGATCTCATTCTTAAGCACCGGTTCTCGGCATTTTCACTGCAGCCATTTCTGTTTTTGGAGCAAGAAGCACCATAATTACATAGCAGGGTTGAGTGCTAAGGTATCTGCACATTTACCTCAATGAAACTGGTGCACAGGACTAATTGGATAGTCTGTTAGTGCAATTAATCACACAGCAGTCATAGGATTTGTCAAATAATTGCATCAAAAATGCTCCAGAAGCCTCCAACAGCACAGAGCACCAGAGGTCCAGCTCAGGGGCTCCAGTTAGTGGAGGTGAAGCCCAGGCTAGCAGCTATCTGTTAGTTAAAGCTGCCACACCCCCAACTTTAAGCTTCATCAGTGTCCACCTGAACCCATACGGCTGTTACAAAGGACAAAAACAGCTGCAGAGGCCAAAAGTTTTAGTGGCAGGCTGTAAACATGTTTATTTCTGCTGTAAAGTTGGACATTGGTCTGTCTGTTCTGACTCACTTTTGAAGACAATGCTATGTTTGGTACAGCTGCCTAATGTAGGACTTTTACTTTGAAACACAGAAAACGTGAAAAGATCAGCTGAGTATGAAGAGCAAGAACATAATAGACTCAGCAGACAGCTAAAGCTCCCATACAACTGTGTGGACCAGGATACGCAGGAAGTCACAGCGGTTTTGGTTTCCATCGTGTCCACGAGCCTCCACAGCTTCCACTCATGTTAAGAGCAGCAGCTCAGAGTGTGCACAAAGCATGCAAAAGTGCTTCTGTTTTCAAAAAACATCATCAACAGCTCTGTGAAAGCATAGCAAACAAAACCAGCGCTGTAGTCACAGCAGCAGAGCAAAGAAGATTCAGCTTGTGTTTTCCTGATCATAACCAGCAGATACAACATTTATTAAGGTCTTGATTTTCCTCCTTGCCTTCATAAAACATTGAGTCAAACGTGGTTTTATTGAACATATGAGAAAAGTGTGCCACTGTGTAGTGTACTGCTCTGCTTTTCCTCTGTGTGCTCCACACCTCTAAGGTGATGCACAGCAGGCAGCAGCTGGATTTCATCTCTGTGCTTTGTCTGATGTTAATATTCTGTTTAATAGAAATGCATATGTTGCACACTTGGACAAATGACACTTCCAGGCGTGCATGAGTTCAGAATCGTTCTCTTTACTTGCTCATTCGCAACTGCAAATACAAAACAGAAGCACTTCAGTTCAGCGTAGCTGCACTCTGCAGGCTCTGTGCAGTAGAACACACAGGACAACTTTTCACATAACTACTGAACCTGTGTTAACAAAGTACTCATTTACTCAGTATTTTCCTACCAATGTTCATCTTACAATATTCTGCACACTCGCATGCTCATCCAACTAGTATTGTAGCACCTGGAGACTCCCCTCTGATCCCCTTATTAATCATTTGCGATGTGATATTCCGTTTAACACCAGTTCAGGTACATCATGTAAATCACAAACTCCGACATCAGCGTTGTGTTCCATTAATGACAGTACCTTACTCTAATACATTTCTCATACGTCAACATCATTCTGTTTATACATCACATTACTTGTGCTCACCTGCAAATACAAAACACAAGCACTTCAGTTCAGCGTAGCTGCACTCTGCAGGCTATCTGTGCAGTAGAACACATAGGACCCCAAAGCTGCCTGATTCAGTGCCTGCGTGAGCGCCACCCGTGGGAATCATCATTGACCAGAATATTCTAGCTGGATTGCCAGTGAGCACAGTATGTGTCAGAAATAGTAATAAAGAACTGAATGCATAACATAACAATGATAAGAATGCATGAAATTATGGAGAGGGGGGGGCAATATCTATTACAATACTTCCATCTGTGTCCATCCATTACATGAGTCCCACACATAAAACTGAAAGATAATCAAATGTATCACAAGTGGAATGTAGAGAATAAGGGAGCTCCCACAAAAACAGTGGGTAAGTTTGAGATCTGATTTTTCCTGCAGGGAGCTTCTGTGTATCAGCTGCCTGCAAGTGTCAAAACTGCTGATGTCTCATATATGCATAAGGTATCCTTTGGCATCTGTGCAAGGACACGTCAGGCGGTAATGAGACATTTTTAAAGGACCCATAGGCATCATGTTTAAAACGTTTTTTAATGTACGGGCTTCATGTTGTGGATATTTAAACCAAACCACAACCTTTTCCTAAAAATAACCCAATAAGATTTGAGTATCCAGCTGCCAGCTGGGATATGAACGGGGTCTCCTGTGCTTACATCCTCCATCCCACCTATTTTCTGCTCTATTTACACATTAGATAAAGACATAGAGCTGCGACACCTGTGTCTGAAACTGCTGCAGTAACGTGTAGGTGTGATAATTGCGTTCTCATCTTTGCTCAAACACATTAACCACAGCAAAAAGACTCCAAGTTTGTTTCTCCTCAGACGTGTCAAAGTGTCCCGGATGTCCCTGCTGTTTCCAGGTTGCGGGTGGCAGCAGGTGAATCCTGCGAGCTGCTGATTCTTCCCGGTGTTTGGTGATAAAAACTCGAGCTTCACGATGAGAAAAGCTGTTGGCACAGTGCAGCCGCTTGAAGAGAAAAGTGCTGACCAAAACGGAAAAATCTCAGCCGCTGTGCTGAAGAACACCTCGAATGGAAAAAAGGAAAGGGAACACACTGGGCTGACACAGCCTGGCTGCCATTTTGCAGCAGTGTGAAGCGAGTTAAACAAGAGTTTATAGGAAAGGGGTGTGTTATTCACCCACATGCAGCAGGAAGGAAGTACCTGCTCACTTGTTTTGGATGGTGAACAGCAGCTAAATGTAATGAGATTTACAAAGTGACGATGACCCCGAAACGGAAAGTAATTGAAACTCTAATTGGGTTGAACTCTTTGCAGTGTGTGTGTCGCATGTGCCAAACCTCCATCAGCCACTAATGAGCAAGTCCTGGTGAGAGACGTGTCATGCCTGTGTCTGTCACCCACAATCTGAGAAAGTGAAAATAATCAGCGATCCATATGCAGCATACATGCGTGCCGTCATTCATTACACAGAAACATGACGTGAAATACAGATTACCCTTCCACGCGTCTATTAAAAACGAATGAAACGTACTCTGTGTGGTATTTGCATAACAGAAACATTTAGCGCTGGCTGTCTTCCAGATGTTATTAACGTGCACGCATGGCTTCACGCGACATCTGCCGATGACACGGCTCAGTTACGTGGGTTTGTGTAAACCGTGTAAAAAGCTTTGTGTGATTGACAACATGCATCATCTGTTGACGGGACTGATGCTAACAGGATGGAAGAAGCAAGACAGACACACAAACACACAAAGGCGGAAGACAACTTGATTTATGCGCGCTCGTGTACTCGTACAATACACACTCGTGCTGTGAAAGCCTCGCGTGTACTTGAAGGATAATAGTCTAATTTGTCATATCTGTAATAGGCCATTTGCATATATCGCAGTCTTCACCTAGCTTCATTTACAGCATGTGCCACTTTTAATTACATTAAATCGCGGTTTAAAATTAACCAACCAACGACGCCTTAATTAGAAGACGTCACTGTCACAGTTTTGAGGGATTGCTTCCTTATGACACTTTCACCACATGCCTAAAAAGACAAAAAACAAAAAATGGCAACTCTATTTCTGTCTAATCGGACACGCAAACAGCTCCTCGTGCCAGTGCTGCAAATCTGAAGACACAACAGTGGCTTTAAACACGCAATACATTCATCGTCTATCGCCGTGCACCTTTTAATCGACTTCACAACCTCGTGTCTTATCATCTGTATTTGTGGAGCTCATTATCAGCACATCCTGAATATGTCGAGTTAAATACAAGTGCCTCATCTGTGGGTCAGGTTTAGGGGTCATTAACCTTTTCTGTTAAAAGAGTCAGCAGGTCTTAAAAATTATATAACCTGAGATGAACAACATGATAAAGTCCACTGTGTCATGACAAACTCTAAGTGAAGACGCACTCCGCTCCACCAGCATCTTTAGAACCTCCTTTAGCAGCAGCGATGGTTTGCTGAATGACTTCATCAGTCTCTCACATCTTTCTGGAGGAGTTCTGGCCCGCTCCTCATCACAGCGTTCCTTCAGTTCATTGCATTTGCATGCACTGATTTATGCACAGCTCTCTGAAGGTTCCACCACATCATCGTATTTAACTTGAGGTCAGGACTTTGGCTGAAAAAGGAAAGAATTAGTTTGCTGCTGTGCTTTGGATCGTTGTCCTGTTGATGACCCAGTTTGGTCCAAGCTTGATGGTCCCATCACTGACTGCAGTGTACCCTTCCACTGCTGTGCTGACAGCTGCAGCTGATGCATTCCAGAGTCGGAGCTTGGGGGGAATTTGTTGGGACATCCACTCCTGGGAAGACTGGCTGTTCTGTTGAATGTTTTCTATGTGTAAATAATGTTTCTCACTGTAGAAAAATGCCCTCATAACCTTTCCCAGGCTGATGCGCAGTTGCTTCTCAGTCCTACCAACGCTGATGTCTTGACTTGTGTTAAATCCCACCTAAATGCTTCAGACCAGAGTTGTTCTGCTTCCATAGAGGTGCTCACACAGTTAGTCAGGAGCATTTCATTATAGCAGCACCTGGCTGCTACTGACACTGACACTGTGCTTAGTTTTTCAAACACAATTTGAATTTTGATTCATTTTTTGTTAAAAACATAATTTAATAAACTTAATAAATAATTTAGTTGGGTTTTTTTCCCCATAACTGTAAGTCTAAATGAGCCAATCAACATTACTAATACGTATAAACAATGAAATCTTTTGCCACACATGACTCTCACCAACTATTTCTGATTGTTTTGTACTTTAAGTTTGCATTTTCATTACAGCTTTGACACATTTAGCATGCACAACTATAAAGCTGTCCAAAAATTGTGTATTGCATTGTCTTTGTTTTGTTTTTTGGCAATTTCTGCACACTTCCACTTCATGTAGTCCTGTGTTGATTGTCTGTCATATGTAGCACCACGGCCTTGGAGGAACGTTGTTTCATTTCACTGTGTACTGTACGACTGCACATGGTTGGAACGACAGTAAAGCCACTTGACTTGACCTTTAAAAAATATATAATATATATATGCTTTTGTGTTTAATTCAAATGAATTACTAACAATCGACTATCCAAACATTCTGTGGCTGCAGCATGTTTGTGACAATAATGAACATTTAATGAGTTTCACTTTATAAAAAATGCAGCTCTCAGCTTTTCGGCAATTTTTTGTGAGACTCTGCTGAAAACGTCTGCGCTTGTACGGCGTCCACATGACATGACATCTCAGACAAACTACTGAAAAATGGATGCGGTGTTATATAAATGCTTCTATGCGCTGCAAAAGCTCAAACTTGATGTCACAGACGAGTGATGTATTTCTCAGTCAAGTTTACTGAGTTGAAATTTTCAAAGAGGAAAAAGTTTTTCTTATTTTTTCATGCAGTATTTGGACCAACTGTGTACTTTGGGACAAGCAAACATTTTGACCTGGATCTGTGTGTGACAGGGCTGTAGTACAGTGAGGGTGAGCTCAGGCACGTCTTAAAAAGGAGAGAGCTGGAGTGCTGCTATGGCTCGGTTGTTATATACATCCAAAACATTTCCCCCCTCTTCCCCAGCCCATTTGACCAAAGGGCAGCAGCGTGTACTCATGAGGAAAGTTAAGAGACACAAAAATGAAAGAGTAAAAACTCCAATATGTTGATGGTTGTAAACAAAGAGCAGAAAAACCATGAACAGATTGATTCTGTGTCTTGGATGGAACACAAAGGAGACACAACGTGAAGAAAAAACAATTCAGTGGAAAAACTAAGGAGTGACAAACTTTGCAAATGATATTAGCTGAAAATCCAAAGCAACAGTGGAATTGCAAAGCTCTCTTCAGCCAACGAGCCGCAGGGCTACTGTGCTTTAACCAAACCATCTGTCATAATACAACCTTGTTGGCTAACTAGCTAACCAGCTATTTAAAGCCATATGTCGTGCTGGCTCTCTGCTGCTTACTGCAAGGCTTTTATTGACCGACCATATGTGCTGAAAATGGCTCCATTAACTCAGAGTCACAGATTATTTTTCACTGTTGATGGCAGCTTTGGTTTTCAGTCATTTCCAAATCATTTTCCCCTAATAAATCCTCATATCGTGGTATTGTCTCACTTATACACCTCATCTGCTTTGGTCTCGGGCTAAGTGTGCAGATGATTTCTCAGAAAACCCACTAATGTGCTCCGACAGTAACAGTGTGTTATTTAGAGCTTGGTGCTCTTAAAGCCAGAAACAGCATTTGACTGTAAAAACTGCTCATTGAACAGCTCCAGACCACAAAGTCAGGCAAATTCATCTGTTGTTTATGTTGTCAATGACATCTAACAATGCCGAGATTTACCTTTAGCTGATACTTCAAATGAAGTGACAAGAACGAGGTTGTATCATTGGTTCATTTTATAAACTATAGTAGATTTAGTGACACTAGATCACAGCCAACAATAATTGTGCCGTGCTAACAAGAACCCGTGATATGGATGAATGGATCCTTTTCAGAAGAGCAAGCAGAAATAATTCAGTCTGACGACACTAAAACATGGTGTTTCCAGAGTTCTGCGTCTCCTGCACATCTTCAGTTTTCTGTTCTCGCTCCTGTTTTTTGTTAATTGCCCCTCGGGGATAAATAAAGTCTTCTGATTCTGTTTGGATTTGTTTCATGGATTTCCATCTCATCATCAAAACTTTGCCAGCGGTGGAGGAATTTCTAGAACAATTTCTTTAAGAAACCAGCAGTACGCCTAACTGCTGTGTACTACTGTAATGTTTTTTAAAAATATCTAAAAATGAATTATTCTGCAGAAAAATGTCCATCAGTGATAAATGGATGAATATTTCTGCTGTAATCTGATGAAATGCATCATTATTTACAAAGTCATATGTTTGCAGTGTGACTGTAGTGCACGCAGACAGCAGCATGCTGGTCTCAGTGTTCGGTCAAAGACCTCGGTTTAGTCCACGGTGAGAATGACAACCAAAGAAAGTAGCTTGCCTCTGAGCTTCACAGGTCCAGCTGTTGTTAATGGAACAAAGAAAGTAAAAAAAGTTCCAGCGGCTTCAAGTCAAGCTCGCTCACAGAGACAGGCGCCACCTGCAGCCAGAAGATGGCATAATTTACAAAACGGATGCAAACAAGCAACAGGAGAGCCGTTACCGGACTGGATGCTGATAGGATGGGGCCATTATGCTCTCATGTCACATCCTGTGTTGCACAGCACAGTCTTTGCGGCGTGTTGTGCGCTCTGGTGCACCGCGGCTGCCCCAGCTAAGTTGAAGACACAGGTCTACAATAGCCTCATCGTAACAAAGTAAGGACTGTACCATCCAAATGTTCAATACAGAGACATCCAGATGTACAGAGGTTTTGATTTCTTCTTCTCCTACATCAGCACTTATGTGGTAATATTTTCTGAGTGGCGACACCTATCGATCAGGAGAACACGGCAGTGGCTTCCTGCACCTTTATGGCACATATAAACACAAGTGACTGTGAGACAAGGCTGCAGCGGTGAGCAAAGCGATCATCCCGGTGGGTTGACCGGCGCCTTAAGACAGGAGGAGAGGGATTGCTTTCACTTTGTTAAATTTAAACTGATGTCTGTTTCTTAGCTTCCAGTGGGAAAGTGCCCTGCCCTGACCAAACACGCACCCTTACGTTTATTATTCCTCTGAACAGAAACACTGCTGTGTCCAGAAAGTTCAAGTGTGAGATGGGAATGTGACTAATCTACAGATGATTACACACTTGGCCAAACTGTCAGATCTGTACTCAGTGCAGAGCTAAACATGATATTCTTGCTTCTTCCCATACGAGAGAGCAGCTTCATCTCGTCCAGGTTGCTTACAACCAACAGCTGCAGCAGCAGCACCTTAATAAGATACGACTGGTTTAACAGGCTTGTATTTCTGTTGAAGGCTGCAAAGTTTTAGTGTAAGCACAGGGTTCACTTGGGGCTTCGTGCAGAGACACAACAGACACACAAAGTTACTCAGATTTATCCACTTTAAACCAGTGACTGCTCCGTCCCATGCACACCTCTTTGAGCTCTAAGGTCACAGCGCTGACATGTTGGAACAATTCTGTGTCGGTCAGCGAGACGAAAAGTCATCAGTCCTGCCCACAGAGACTGAAGGATGACTGGACTGCACGCTGTGTTGCTTTCTGACGCGAAGACGAGAAATGACGTCAGGCCCGGCGGAGCAGAGCCGAGGCCATCAGACTGAAGGGATGCCTCATTGTTAGGTCAGCTCATTAAAGCACCTCGTTAGGAAACGTCCCGCATCATTAACTGGAGTGGCCTCCAGACAGAGATAAATGGAAGGAGTTAGCCTGGTTGGAGGAAAGCGTGGTTTCTCACCAAATCTGTTACAGATCTGTGTATTTTGTGTGTGTGTTACAAAGTATCACAAAAACCTCATTCTGGGCCCCATTAGCTGATGCCTGGTAGGAAGTGAACAAGCACGAAAAGAAATAATCAGACCAATTTAATAATCATCTGCTTTGACCTTTGACCAAAGAAGTGATGAAGAAAAAATAACAGGGAAGCATTCAAATTTTGTTTGATTTAATTGTATCCAGTCTTAAAATTCTTTATTGGACATCATAATAAAATCTTAATTTCTTTTAATCCTAGCTTTTAGTTGTTGTGTTAAATGACAAAGCACGTGCATTTAAAATATAAGCAAAGATTTTTGCTTAATTTAACTGTTATTGTGTAATTTAGCTGGTAAACCAGCTAACTGCAGATATTAATAAAACGAGAGCGTCATCGTAACAAAGTGAGGAATTTTTTAGATCAGCTGACTAATCTCCAGCTTGTTTAGTCTTTCTTTCTGGTACATTTTGGATTCAACTGCAGGGTCTCCTGTGGCTGGCTCTTCGGGAGTGCTGGGTATCGAGACCACTGTTGCAGGTTATTCCATCATTGGACTCAGGATCTGTCTCTTTGGGACAGTTTTCAAAGACCGAGATCACCAATACAAGCGCAGGAAATGAGCTTCTACAGAAGGCTGTGTAGGCTCAGAGATGGGGTGAGGAGCTTGAGTCATTCATGAGGGTCCATCGAAAGCAGCCAGTTCAGCCGGCCTGAGAGGAGAACCTGAGTCATACCTGGCTTACATACACCTCAGTGTCCACCTAGAAGAGCTAAAGGTGTTGGCTGGGGAGAGGATGAAATGCATGAAAACGTTACTTTTTCCTCCCTGACATGAATCTGTCTTGTGGTAACTGATGACAAACGTCTTTAGAAGACATGAAAACTACACCTTCTCTTGATGATTTGAATCATGAATCTGTTCTCTTCCCTTCAAAGTTCAGCCAGCGCTTGTGTACCTGCTGCTCGTGTTACCAGTTTAGTCTGACCATTTTAAACAGAAGACGTGAAAAGGAAAATATAAATATGGCCAAATATTCAAATGTTGGAGGTTATGAAACCAAACCACAAGTAGACTTTCTGTTACCCAGCTTTTGCTAATTAAACCTGATGCACAGAGAGCAAAATGACTGGGATGACATTTGAGGTTGTAAAGTGATGTAAATCAGATGAAGGGATCCTGCAGTAGTGCTGTGTAACATGAGGAGGGAGGCCTCGACTGTGAGCCCTCAGAGATCACGATGGTCCGAGGAAGCTTGAGAATTCAATTCAATTCAATTCAATTTTATTTATATAGCGCCAAATCACAACAAAAGTCGCCTCAAGGCGCTTTATATTGTACAGTAGATCGCACAATAATAAATACAGAGAAAAACCCAACAATCATATGACCCCCTATGAGCAAGCACTTTGGCGACAGTGGGAAGGAAAAACTCCCTTTTAACAGGAAGAAACCTCCGGCAGAACCAGGCTCAGGGAGGGGCGGGGCCATCTGCTGCGACCGGTTGGGGTGAGAGAAGGAAGACAGGATAAAGACATGCTGTGGAAGAGAGACAGAGATTAATAACAGATATGATTCGATGCAGAGAGGTCTGTTAACACATAGTGAGTGAGAAAGGTGACTGGAAAGGAAAAACTCAATGCATCATGGGAATCCCCGGCAGCCTACGTCTATTGCAGCATAACTAAGGGAGGATTCAGGGTCACCTGGTCCAGCCCTAACTATATGCTTTAGCAAAAAGGAAAGTTTGAAGCCTGATCTTGAAAGTAGAGATAGTGTCTGTCTCCTGAATCCAAACTGGAAGCTGGTTCCACAGAAGAGGGGCCTGAAAACTGAAGGCTCTGCCTCCCATTCTACTTTTAAATACTCTAGGAACAACAAGTAGGCCTGCAGTGTGAGAGCAAAGTGCTCTAATAGGGTGATATGGTACTACAAGGTCATTAAGATAAGATGGGGCCTGATTATTTAAGACCTTGTATGTGAGGAGCAGGATTTTGAATTCTGAGAAGTGTGCAGGCAGAAATGGACCGATGCTATTAGCTAAAGGTGGCACACCTTTTAGTATTATCCAAACATAAAACCAAAAGCTGCCAATATAGTTCAGCTCAGCTTCATCCTGACACATGCACTTTTGTCACATGACTGTATGAAGCTGGCATGGCTCTTCAACTTTTCCTGGCTGCCTATTTGATTTTTTTGTGTGTGTGTTTTAGGAAAAGCATCTGTGTTGCTGAAAGGCCAAAATAGATATCACACTGTCATATTCATATAAAATATCATTGAGCCTGGCTGAGATGGATGAACCCTCAGACTCAGAAAGGCATGCCTGGTCATGCAAAGGCTAAATATATTCAGTAAGTCATTATCTCAGTAAACCAGCAGTGATGTGAGCAACCTCTGAGTGAACTAGGAAAGAGGAGCAATAACAAAGACGACTTTTAAAATTAGAAAAGAGCCAAGGTGACAGCGAGAAAGGATTTCTAAAGGGATTATATCAGGATACACTTTAAATTCTGTCATCCACATGCTGCTGTCAGCTTGGTTAAAAAGACCAGGGTTCATTCCACATGCAGGTATTAGCTGATGCTTATGGATTCACCAAATATTGATCAAGTTACCTTCACTGAAGGTGTTTTGTCCTCAGTCACACCTTCTTTGTGTTCCTTGAAATCAGTTCCTCCAGAAACTCAGAAGATGCTGTCTTATATTCTGTCAGGTGTGTTGACCCAGGGTGAGATCTAAAACCTGCAGGACACCGGCCTTTGAGGCCTGGAGTTCCCACTCCTGCTGTAAATATCAGTTTAAGGAGTTTTTTTTCTACTCTTGATACAAGAAGAGGGGCATGTCTCTAATTGTGGTACACGGCTCTGCCTGTGAGCACAGCAGCATTATTCACCCGTACTACAAAGCAAGTCCAGCATCTTTGAGTTACCATGGCAATGTACCACAGTAAAAGTGAACCACCTTCATCACAGTGAAACCCTTACAGTTACCTTGGTACATACTACATCCTGCCTCCTGCAACTGTCTCCTGTTTTGACTGCCGTTCTGCGGTGGCACTGTGGAAGAGGGATGTTTGGCTTTTTGTTGGTCTCCATTCATTTTGACTTTAACACAGTGACATTTGACAAAAGGTTCTGATTGTTTACCTCCTTCTGCCAGGTGTTACTTACACAAAAAAGTACAACTCAAACAAAAATCATTTTTTCCTTCCAAACATTATTTTGGTGAACTCTCTCCCTAAACATCTCAGAATTCCCAGTTTACATTCTGATCTGCAAAAATGTGGCTACACGAATCAACCATTAGCAAAGTTCTGTCAGTCTGGAAGTTTGAATTCACTTCATCAAATACAGACTCCAACCTGGTCAGGACAGGAAATTCTGCAGCTCAACGGCAGCTAAGAAAAAGAGACTCCACTTATAACAAGTTCAAATTAAATGTTAGTGCTTGCTTTTAGAATTCCTACATATAAACACTTCTGGTTTTCTCCTATTTTATTTTTGTGTTTCTGTTCTCAATTCATAATAAAACAGACACTCATATTAAATGTGGTAAATAATAAAAACTAAGCTTGAACCTGCAGAACCAGCAGGCGTGTGAGGCGAGACCAACATTAGCTTTTCAGACTTGACACAAGGTTTTACAGTGAGCCAGGAGAGGGGAGTTTAGGAGAACTGGGTGACACAGGAGAATTTTGGGGGAGGCAGTAGACAAGACAGCTTTCTGGATGAGTTGTTGTGACTGAAGCGAGTATTTTAGGACATGAGTGGGGGAGTACAGCAGTACAACAGCTGAGGGTTGGACTGATTCCCCAGTGATAGATACTTTTTTTAAAAGATGTTTTCAGCTCTACAGCAGCTTAGACAAGAGAAGAAGTCAGAGGACCGGTGCTGTATAATGCATGCTCTCCTAAAACGGGTCACGGAGTGTCTCAGCTCAGCTCAGCCGCCCTCTCGTGAGGGTTCATCACCCACCTCTTGCATAATGCAGGAACTCTGCCCCCCAAACAACAACACACAAACAGATAACAGCTATCCTGCAGAGAGATGCAAACTCATTCTCTCTGCTCTCTGATGTCTTGAATACCAGTTTGAAAACACAAAGTGAATATCCAGAGAGTTTGCATCTGCTTGTATAATAAATGATCTTAGATGACCTCCAGACCTCTGCTTTGTTTTAGAAGCCAATTATGTGGAAGAAAAGCAGAGGTTCATGTGGAGTCACAGCTCAGCAGTGATGTGAACGGTGTCTGGTTATAGATTGAGTGCTCCTCTCTTTCTCTCCTCTCCCCCTTTTTTCTGATCTGAGTCACTTTTTCCTCAGTTTCATTTCCCTCCCTTACTTCATTGGACCAGATGCACGAAGCTGTATAACACTGTGAAGCAGTTCAGTAAGGACTCATTAAATGGTTATGTATAGTATATATTTCTTGATCACCTGAGACGATTGCTTATTCTGTTTCAGCTCCCACCCCACTCACATGGCAAAATATCAACCTCTTTTTATGGGTACATGGCACGAATAGCTTTCCTTTCAGTCAGCACAGCTTTGTAACTACTGTACTCCACTAAAGAGAGAGCATTTGAAAGACCTGAGCTCTAAAGTGCAGAGTTTGAGTGATAACTGCAGCAATTAGCCTGATAGGTCCAATGACACTGTGTAGCAAAGTGGACTCCAACAATGACAGGAAGTACCACGGGCTGCTGGTGATGAAGCAGGTGGAGACTTGGATGAGGATCTCTGATTGGGTGGAGATGTCGCACAAATGAGATTTAGAGCAGAGGGAACAGAGTCACTGACTAACACAGTTAGGGTCATAAAAATTTGGACAGATGCAACTTTTTTTATCGTTTTCGTTCTTTATGTTACCACTGTACGTTTACCTGGATTTGATGTCTCTGAACACCTCTGACTTCATTCGGCTGCTTCTGTCCTGTGTCATCAATAAGCACTAGTGTCCCGGTGCCACTGGCAGCCATCACACTGCCTCCGCCGTGCTTTACAGATGATGTGTATGCTTGGGATCATGAGCTGTTCCACACCTTCGCCATACCTTTGTCTTGCCATCATTCTGGTAGAGATTGATCTCGGTTTCTGTCCAAAGCATGTTTTACTAGAACTGTGCTGGCTTCTATGGATGTTTATTAGCAAAGTCCAGTTTAGCCTTTCTATTCTTGAGGCTTATGAGTGGTTTGCATCTTGCACTGAACTCTCTGTATTTACTTTCATGCAGTCTTCTATTTACAGTAGACTTGGATATCGATACGCCTTCCTCCTGGTGTTGTGAAGGGGTTTCTTATCACTATGGAAATGATTCTGCGATCATCCACCGCTGTTGTCTACATGGACGTCCAGGTCTTTGTGCATTGAGTTCATCAGTGCTTCCTTTCTTTCTCAGGATGTACCAAACTGAAGATTTTGCCACTCCTAATACTGATGGCTTGCTTCACCTGCATGAAGCGCTCCTTTGACCGCATGTTGTCTGTTCACAGCAAAAGCACCACACCTCAAATCAGCTTCAGGTCTGCTTAATTGATAATACCATAACAAAGGCCCATGAAATAGTCTTTGACCCAATTGTCCAATTACTTTTGATCACTTTAAAAAGCTGGTGGCACATGTTAAGGAGCTGAAACTCCTAAACCCTTCATCCTATTTGAGTGTGGATACCCTCAAATACAAGCTGAGAGTCTGCACGTTATGTCCATGTCCATTATTTAACTATAACTGGAATATGTTTCAGTAAACAATTAAAAAAATAAAACTTGTGTCAGTGTCCAAATATATATGGACCTAACTGTAAGTGTTAATAACGTCTAAATGCCTCTAATGGTCATAACAGAAACTAAAATTAAATAAATGATTGAAAAGGAGAACAAACACTCGAGAGGTTCAGTGACTACAGTTAGTTGAGGTGAGGCCTCTCAGGTGTTTCTCAGAATACCCATCAGTCAAAACTACAGCATCACATGGATGACTCATAAAAACATCCGACCTTGCTCAGCTGTAACGAAGGTGCCAACTGTCAGGCCAAATCTGCTTTATAGCAGGCTGTAGACGTGTTTATGCATGAAAGTCTGTAGGGACGGACTCACTCTTGCATTCAGCCTGAAGTGGACATTAGAAGAACTGCAGCTTTTGCCACTTCCCTGCTGGCTTCATTTCTCAGCTCTGAGAGTTTCTGTCTGGTTCCTTCCTTCTGCAAGTTCAACCTCATTTATTTCCACTAGTGTGATCTCGTCTGATACCAACGCTCTCCTGCGGTGGGCTACGTGGAGAAGGACAAATTTGGACAAGAGCCCAGCTTTACTCCTCATATTTTCTTATGTGAAAACATCTATAATAGGCTCTCCCATCAAATACTTGAGAGCAGCACGTGTGTTTCCTTAAATCAGAAAGCTAATAATTACATTTTTATCTGTCATAACAAAAGCAGGAAATAAGATTGAAACAAAAACAACACAAACACAAAGAGAGAAACAGGTGCCTCCAATCCAAGTAAAACAACCGGGAATGCAAAAGTAATTAAGTTCAGAAATGAACCTTATAATAGATCCATGTAAAGCAGAAGGAAAAAAAACACAATCAGTGAAGCTGACAAAAAATATAAACAACTCTAGTTTTGTAGTTTTAACAAGTGCACATACTTTTGATTTTATTCAGCTTTAAAGCAACAAATTTTGTCTTCCCCTGTGGGAGATCTGTGTGTGTGTGTGTGTGTGTGTGTGTGTGTGTGTGTGTGTGTGTGTGTGTGTGTGTGTTTTCTGTTTTGCCTTGTACACACATTATGAAGTCATTTTGTTTCTTTGTGTCAGTGGAGATAAAATACTTGCAGCAAAATGATGACTCTCAATTTCACAGGTATTGACTTTACAACAAGCTGCCTGCAGGCAACAACCTGCTAGCTGATTGTTGTTTGTTTAGTGGCAATCCAACACACATACACACACACACACACACATACAAACACACACATACACAGGGAGAGGGAGAGAAGTTGTGTATGCAAACATTCAGCCTAAAGGAATTGAATAAATATCCACAATCTCAAGTGGAAAGTGTGTGTGTGTCTGTCTGTCATGGCTAACACCCCCAGAGCCGCCTCAGCAATTTTTGATGGCCCTTCACCTACAGACCTCCGTAATGCTGACATGGTTTTGGACGTGCAGACGGACTGCTCTGCAAACTGTTGGAATCCCAAAACTGGTCTTGCATTTTGTTTCACCACCGTTTGCTTCTGCATGTTTTCATTCACTCAGTTTACACCTCCTCTCTTTGCCTTCCTCGGTCGGGGTGGGAATCGAAAACCGGTGTAGGGATCGATTCTGCTCCCACTTTTGCTACAATCAGCTGATTTCAGTTCGTGTGCCTGGAAGAGGAAAATAGTGACACAGTCTGCAGTGTGGATATGGACAATACATTTACTTTTACTGCACAAAAGGACGAGAGCATGAAGCTACAGTGCAAACTACATCTAGGACAGAAACAACTGTATTATGAACGCTGACCCCAGGACAGCAGCCAGACCCTGACCTTTAGCAGGTAACAAACTGATGAGCAGTCCGGCTTCAGCCTCCATTGCTACCTGCCCATGTTTTTAGAATCACCATGGCGACTGCTTTAACGTCTCCATGTGCTGGTTTTCAGCTTTGCTTTGTGCTGTCAACTTTGTGTTCATATTAAATTAAAGAAAAATCTTATGTGTGCCCTCATTAGGATGTGTTGTTACTGGTAATTATGAGACATCGTGTTTCAGGTCATTTTACAGAGAAATGCAAAATTAACGAAACAAGTAGTGTAACAAATGACTTTCTCCTGCTCCTGCATTACTTATCAGAAAAGTGTTCTGTGTAATGTCACTGTGTGACATGCACAGGTGCCACGTTATGGCAATAATCACTTATAACTGTTGACATGTTGATGGTTGTAAAAGGACTCTACAGCCTCTTAAACAACCAAGCAGCATGTGAATGCACAAAAGGAAACTACTGAAAGGGGATATAAACCACGGTCCCCAGGCTGATAAACCTGTGACTAACTCCATCCACCAACCCTCCATCTTCCTAACATCCACTTTAAAGAAGGCAGTTATATATTCTAGTTTCTCATAATGCCATAATGTAATAAATGCATGACTGCAAGCCCAGCAGCATCTGACAAAACAGCAGTATTTGATGCAAAGGGATGACTGGATGTTTTCTTATCATTCTGCAGCACGTTAGAAACACATGCTAGGAGGCCTAGATTAAGAATTTAGTTGTCGGTCTCAGCTTTGAAAGTTCAGCTCATGAGACCTGAAGAACTGAAGAAGCTTCTTGGATGAGAGGTGAAACGTCTTCAAGCAACTTAAAGAAGTCCAGATGTTTTCTTTCCAAGCTCCTTAGACTACGGTAACCTGGATGACTGAGAACCTTCACAGACATAGCCCATGAGACCCACACCCTAACCTTAATAGCTCAAAACACATAGACATCACACACTTTAGAATGTGCTTGAAGCAATGAGCTATTTATTTCCAATCCTACGATATCACGTTCATTAAAGATGACAGCTGTGCTGTGTAATAGACTGCATTATAATATATCAAATAGGTGATCAGAAAAAGAGTTAGGAGTTACGGTTTCATCTGAATGAACAGTTACCAGAGCCCCGGTACCACACCCAGATGAGCACGTGTATTGATTTTACTTGCAAAACATAGAAAATGTAGACTATACTAAAGTAGGCCTAACTAAAAGTTCTTGCAAAGGGAAAGTTTGAAGCCTAAACTAAAACATAGAGACGGTGTGTGTCCTCTGAACCCATACTGGAAGCTGCTTCCACAGAAGAGGGGCCTGAAAGCTGAAGGCTCTGCCCCCCACTCTACTTTTAAATACTCTACGGCAGCGGTCCCCAACCCCGGGCCACGGACCGGTACCAGTCTGTGAGTCGTTTGGTACCGGGCCGTGAGAGTTAAGGCTCGGGTGTGAAATTTATGGTTTTTAGCGTTTTTATCTTTAACTCGGTTTCCCTGGGTCTTTTCCCGTGTTGTAGATGTGTGTCTTATTTTGAAAGAAATATTTACGCGTTACCATAGCGACCTGAAGGGGCAGAGACGCAGGAGGACGCCGCTAATAAAGTTACGCAGTTACACAGTGAATTCATGTTTATTATTATATTTACAAAATCCCACAGTTTTTGTCTTGGTTGTTTCATTTTATTTTGTTGTATTTATCCGCGACACCTTAAAGGCCGCTCCGTGAAAATATTGTCTGGCATTAAATCGGTCCGTGGTGCAAAAAAGGGTGGGGACCGCTGCTCCGGGGGACCACAAGAGCGAGGTGTGCTAAGGTAATGTGGTGCTACAAGGAGTTTTAAGTTATGACAGGACCCGATTATTAAAGCGTTTGTATGTGAGGAGAAGGATTATGAATCCAAATCTGGATTTAACAGGAAGCCAATGCAGAAAAGTTATTATGGGGAAAACGTGGTCTTCCAGTACAATAACCTCATATTTGTCTGAATATAGACGTAGAAAACTCGATGTCATCCAGGTGGCTCCTCCCAGGAAACCCAGTTATTGGCCATGAATGGTTAGCACACTTGAATAATGCCACAGACATGCTGGGCTATTTTCATTATTTCACACTTTTTGCATTTGTGACATCTTGTGTCAGTGGATTTTCCACGTTTGAAAAAACTGGATACTGATGTGACAGAGGCATGATTGTACCTGACATAACAGGACGTGAGCAGCACAACAACAATCTGGACTTTATGACATTTGTTAAAGTCTGAAACCATAAAGCTCCATTTGAACTAGTGCACCGTGTGCACTCATGAAAGCTGCATTGTGACAGATTTTTGGGAATGACTGTAAAAATCTGCATCTTCTGTTCAAGATCCAGCTGAAGAATAATTTTGTAAATGTCATACAGCGTATTGACTTTGAACAGAAAAATAATCCAGTTAATTATTTGATATGTTGTAAAGTAGTGTTATCAGAAACCCCCAAAGGACACAAGTTACTCACCAACCTTGAATGAGCATCATAATTTGGTTTAATTTTGTATTATCAGCGGTTTGTCGAGGGAGGTGTCACAGGCGGAAATTATGGATTTAAAGAAAAGAAATCTCATTTCGTCTTTTTGGTCTCCACCAAATACAGAAAATAAAGACAATAAGAAACAAATGGAGGCTGGAGGAAGATAAAGAAACAAAGTGAATTATTAAAACATGGAGTCTGTCAGCGAGCCTGTGAAGAATTCAAGAGGAACATTTTTTTTCTGAACATTTCAAAGAGGAAAGTAGCAGGAGACTTTATCACTGTTTGGAGCAGAGAGACCCTGCTTATCATTTTCAAAGATGAGAGGGAGAGAGTGGTGGAGGGATTGATTATTAGCATTTCTTTTGAAAGAGAAGGTTTATCAGTGAGTCCGATGAGGCAAGTTTATCAATCCCTTAAATTCACAAAATCTGAGTTATCTGTTTTAGGAGAGGGGAAAGGACGACTGTTGGTTTTATCGGATTTTCTAAATGAAAATGAATACAGAGGTTGAAAGGCAGGAGACGGGCAGAGCGAGAGATCTGAGGGTAGATTAGTCCAACATACGTTTTACACATTGTGTACATGAAGGACAAAGACGTGTCATTCCACCGTGAATCAAAGAAAACGTTCTGATGGACCATTTCCAATTTGCATAAAAATTTCATGTTCCAAAGTTTGGTTTGGGATGTTTTTTTAGCCAAAACGCTGTACAATTTTTGATGTATTCAACTCAAGTCTTAGGTCCTGATCCAGTTTTATGGCAAGAAAGGCTGCAGTCTCTGTGAGCGAGCTTGACTTGAAGCCGCAGGCAGGTGGACGACCAGCTAAGCTGCAGGATAAAGAAGAAAAATAGTCCCAGAACGTTGATTCTGTTCATCACTGGGAGAATACAGTCTACAATAAATAACACAGTTAAAGTTAGTGTCACAGGCAGGATTTATACATCGGGGAAACCAAACAACCTCTGGCGAAGCAGATGGCACAACACAGAAGAGCTACCTCGTCAGGCAGGACTCTGCAGTCTACTTGCACCTACAGGCCAGTGGACACTCTTTCAATGATGAGGATGTACACATCCTGGACAGGGAGGAACGCTGGTTTGAGGGCGGAGTCAAGGAGGCCATTTACGTGAAAAGGGAAAGACGATTTCTGAATTGAGGAGGGGGCCTAAGGGTACATCTTTCAGTGACCAAACGTTTCTCCCACCAGATGAACAGAATCACAGGCACATAGTGAGGGCCTTATAACATGAGTGCAAAAATGTTACATATGTACACGACAAATCTAAGAAAACCAGCTGTAAAAAGATTTAAAACATTCATCTTTATTATATAAACATTAGCTGCTTCTGTAAGCCAGCTTTCACTGGATCGGCTGCCCTTAAGTTTGGCACATGATGGACGGGCTGCTGTGTGTCATACAGAGCCAAGACTAGAAAAAAGTGTGACAAACTGCAGCAGTCTGCAGCCTGAGCATTCGTTTCACTGGGATTACTGGAACGTACACTGACACCATCTTTTGAAACTGTGGCCATGTTCAATATGAACCTTAGATATTTGATAGATCATTTTTAAAAAGGGAAGATTTGGTTGAGGATGTGGAAAATTTGTTCCTGTGTGGTTCAAAAGTTCAAAACTTTAATACAGTCACTGAGTAGCTGAGAGGGTATTTTCAGACAGAGTGATTGATTCATCTTGTTTATGAGCTTCCTGGGATTAAAGACTGATGGCCCAGCCCACACGGGGTCCCCGTTCAGGCAGAGAGGTGGGCGCGGCTGACCTCACACACAGGAAACACGGTGCTTCTTCTCTGCTTGGGTTCTTTATCTCGAGTGTGAGAACAACAACAGAGGTCTTGCTAAGAACTTTTAAAAGGTACAGCCTGTGGCTTGCTGTTGTTAGCTAGCAAGCTGCACAAACTCATGCATGTTCCTCACAACCCTAGCAACACACTTTGCTGCCCTGTTTGCTTTTTACATTAACACAAAACCAGATTTCTGACAGAAATGTGTGTAGATGCATGTTTAATCAGTACAGCTGTGGTGGCTCTATCACACCTCAGCAGGTGTGATAGAGCCACCAGATGAGCCCTCATTCCAACTGGATCAGTACTTGGAAGAAAGAGACTCCCCATCTGCTGCCTCTGACACTCCTGAACAGCCGGAGGAGCATCCATATGTCTCGTGGCTCTTATTTCTCAATAAACACCTACTGCAGGTTTCCTGTGAAGCTCCAACCACCCAAATTAGAGTTATTCATTTCAGGAATAAAGCAATCTTCCTTCTCAGCCTCGGCTAACGCCTCTTTGCTCTCGACAGCTTTCTCGGGCACTGAAATGGGTCCCATGATGAAAGATATGCTGACCCTTCTACACGAGCATCAATCTGCCTTGTTATCTCGACCGCTGTGTGCCTCCTGAAGGAAAAGTAATATCTAACCGCTCATACTGGAAAAAGCTGCTACTAAAGCACTTTTCCGTTCATCTGCCTCAACACTCATATCCCCAGTACTGACTTCTGGGTCCCTATTTCCCCCCAATTTTCCAAAAATACTAATCTGCAGGGAACTCATTTGAACAACTTTGCAGAAAAGAGCAAAGAAGAAACAGAATCTGTCACCAAGTTTAAAGAAAAGAACTATGTACTTGGACCACTTTCCTACACTTTCCCCCAATCAAATCAGTAATACATCATGTTTTTGCATCAAAGGAAAAGAATCTAGTTCTAATCCAGTACAGCTTCGGGTTTATAAGGTTATTTCTCTCTGATGCGCTTTGGGATTCCTTGCAGTGATGCATCCTTTAAAACTATCTCCTGTATAAACTCTGAAATAATGGTCAACAAAGGCGCCCCACTCTGATGGTACTGATTCTACAGGGTCGGGTCCCCAGTGCTCTTGTTTGACTGCTCAACTACTTTTAGCAGTAATTAAGGCAAAAGATTAAAATACAACCATGGCGGTATTCGTATTTTTTTTCAGCGAATCCACTACATAAAATGGTAACTACATCCTCCCTCCTGAATCCAACATCTAAGGCAGGGGTGAGGGAACTCCAGGCCTCAAGAGCCGGTGTCCTGCAGGTTTTAGATCTCACCCTGGGTCAACACATCTGAATCAAATGATTAGTTCATTACCAGGCCTCTGGAGAACTTCAAGACATTTAAATTAGGACACATCTAAAACCTGCAGGACACCGGCCCTTGAGGCCTGGAGTTCCCTCACCCCTGATTTAAGGCCTCAGCGTCACAAGCCTAGATGCTGTTTGGTAACCACTGGTCACTAGGGAATAATGACCTTAACTGAAACCCTCTTTGACTGGTGTGGTCAATAGGAAACAGTCATCGTCATCTGTGGTTTATATGGAAGATGTTGACTTGTCTACAAACACTCTCCAACTGCTCGCCAAGAAAGTACAATTCAAACAAGAAATGGAGAGCGTCCGCCTTCAACATAAAACTAACAAACAACTAACAAACTAAAGAAGGACTCATCCAGGCTGGAAAAACTGATCAGGAAGGCTGGCTGTGTGGTCGGCATGAAGCTGGACACTCTGGTGACAGTGGCAGAGAAAAGGACACCAAAGAAACTGCTGGACATTATGGACAATGCTGGGCATCCTCTGCACACGGCCATAAACAACCAGAGGAGTCTGTTCAGTGACAGGTTGCTTCTCCCAAAGACAAGAACCAACAGACTTAAAAACTCCTTTGTCCCACACGCCATCAGACTGTTTAACTCCTCTCTGGAGGGGAGAGGGAGGGAAACAGGAGGACAAAGGAGGGGGGACAACTAAGCTGTAGTGCCTCTTCACTTCACTGTGCAATACTTTTTGTTAATATCCAACAGTGCAATAGACTCACAATACTTGAAATGTGCAATTCCCTTGTATTCTTATTCCTATTTATTCTATTTATCCCTTTTGTATACTCTGTATTTATATATGTGCATATATGGTATATTTCTGCTCACATTCTGTAACTTCTGTCGGTGCTGTGATATTGGAAACTGAATTTCCCAGAGGAACCCACCCGAGGGATTAATAAAGTTTCATCTAATCTAACATGATTCAGAGGACACAGCCTTTACTTTGAAGGTCACACTCTCCATTTCTTGTTTGAGTCGTACTTTTCACAGTTTCACTAACACTTGGTGAGTAGTTTGCAAGTATTTGCAGACAAGACATAAAAGCACAGCAACCTGCCAACAGCCAGTTTAACTCTACTGACACCCAGCAACCAGTGGTTGCCAGGGTCACTGACTGGTCTCTAGGTTTAAGTGAATGCAGTTTTAACAACTGTTTTCACAGCAACTGTTTTTGGCTTCTGTAGAAACCCTTTCTACAGAAAGTTGAGCTCCGTAGAATCTTCTACAAACGTTTCAGAGGAAGCTGATTGGTCATTCACCTGCGTTTTTGTGCACATTGATTTATTATCAGGAAAAGAACCTAATGTGTATAGTCAGGGCTGCATGTCTGTACACGCTCTGTAAGGACCTCCCTGCATGAATGTTTGAAATTAAAAAATGCTGTGGCAGTAAAAATCTAATCAGCAGCCTGTTTGAGAATAAATGAATGTTAACTGACTGAAAACTGAATCTGTGGTTACGGCAGTCACATCTGCCATTTACCGATCCGTGCAATAAGGTCTGTACTGGTACCAGTGCTCCATCACTGCTGAATGCTGACCAAATAAGCAGTCTCCCAATCTCCTACCAAACACTGGATCAGTGTTTTCAGATATGTGGGAGTTAAAATTCTACTCTAATCCAGCGGCTAGCTATTTGGAGTCGAGCACCGGGGTAGATGAATGTTGTGGGTTTGCGGTCCTTCTCTATAAAGGGGAAATAGGAGAAATCCCAGTGTTGAGACTGACTGCTTCTGTTTGTTTTTTTAAAATAATCTACTCATCATTGGAAGGAGGATCCGTTCTTAATCAGGTCATGTGTGCACTGGGAACTGCAGGGTTGGAACCTGTTTCTGTGTGGGTCTCAGAAGGAGCTCAATGTGCCATTAGGAAGTAGCCAGCTTGGTGGAAGCATGGAGGACCTGGAGAGGAGGAACAGTCCAGCAGCCTCGCCTCTGTCAGTGCGCCCCAGGGCAGCTGTGGCTACAATGTAGCTGCCATCACCAGTGTGTGAATGTGTGTGTGAATGGGTGAATGACTGAATGTAGTGTAAAGCGCTTTGGGATCCTTAGGGACTGAGTAAAGCGCTATACAAATGCAGGCCATTCACAGGAGGAAAGTCTTTCCCCGCTAACACTGGGCCTTGTGTTAGAGAGTGTTACAGTGCATCTTGTTAAGAAAACTTTTTCTTAACAAGATCGGATAACTTAACTGATCGGATAACTCTGACCATGGTGTCCTGGGCTGCCCACTCCCAGCCCACTAATCCACTTGGAAAAGATCAATTCTTGTGTACCATATCTCCAGTGTGAGAGGAGTGGTTTTCTTCTGGTCACTGTTAGAACTTATTTCCTTCTTATATCAAGGCAGATTTTTGCAGATGGCCCCCTCGCCTCGATCCTGGTTCTGTCGGAGGTTTCTTCCTGATAAAAGAGAGTTTTTCCTTCCCACTGTTGACACGTGGAGGGTCGATTTTCTCTGTATCACTGGGTCTAACAGACAGACCTCTGATGGATAAACACAAGGACAGCAGTGGTCCACACTGGCAGACTTTTATAATGCAAAGAAACAAAGGTCAAAATAAACTGTTCAGCATGATTGATTTCAAACACCTGCAGTCTGTAATCTGGCGACATCAAGGTGAGATTGTACTGAACACAGCCTGAAAACTAAAAGACCCAAACTACCGCTCGAGTTTTATTGTAGTTCAGTGATGAGTCCATGTGTTCATATTTATTTCCGTTTCTTGTTTCTGTTCTCCTGCCTCCCACTCCCTCTGCCCAGATCATCTGTTACATCTTCTCTAGTTCAACAACCTTGTCCTTAAAAACTTTTTGCTTGAAGTTTGTGCTGCATACTATAGATATGGATGTCAAACACACAGTACCAGACCACCAGAGGGCCTCATCCGGCCAACTGGAAGCTGCCAAAAAACGAAAATTCCAAAGAAGGCGATAAAGTTCGGTCAGTTTTAAATCGTCTTACTGACAAAGATGTCACTGATAACCTGCCATACACTAAAGTAAATAAAAGACAAGTCATTATATGATAGAAAGAGTTTTTTTGTTTGTTTTTTTATTGACAATATTTCATTAAATAATAAAGCCTCTATTTATTGCAGCTGGTCCACAGTAGTTAAAAAAAAATAAGAGAAGTTCTGTTTTGGGTAATGAGCAGTCTGTGATTTTTCTGTAGTTTTACAAATTTCATCCTTAATGAATGAGCCTTTTTTTTACAGGTTATTAAGCAAAATTAGATGAAATTGGGCTTTATGTGGCCCACAGTGTAAAACGAGTTTGAACCCCTGTTACAGACTGAATGTTCAGGATAGTCACATCCACGCCCGCTGCTTTCTGATCTCCACATTTTCGAGATTTGTTGTTTTGGAGAATGCACAGACAAACACCAAGTAATTAGTGATAAGCAACAGAATTACAAAATGCAAGAATTTCACCGACTAAAACTGAAGCAGACGTCTCAGTCGGTCTACTCTGCAGAGCAAGCTATACGTCACCTACTTAAAAAATAGAAGTTGTTTTCCATAGTCGGCTGTAAATATTTATTTCTGCTGTAAAGTTAAATATTTTAACATGTTAACGTTTAACACAGCATGGTGCACTTCTAATTTTTTTTTACTCATTTATAGTTTTTATTTTATTCACCTGGTTCTGTTGGATGTTTCTTGAATTTCTTGTTTTGTTTATTCTTTGCTTTTATTCATTTTGGATTTTTTGGTCCATCAACTCCACTTGTGACCAACATTATTTTACATCTATACCACTTAAAAAGCCACAGTAGGTGTTTTGTTCTGGTACAGCAGCAGTTTGAAAAACTGAGTGACCACGAGAATAAACTATAATCACACGAAGAATGAAAACAAGTATAAGCAAAGTTTGATGTTTGTGGAATAAACTCTTGCAGAAGAGAGAATAACTTCTTCGTGCAAAGGCCACGACGGCTGATAAGAAATTTACCAGAGATGTTTAACTGCCTGGAATGTTCATCAAGGCACGCATTGAATCAGTGCTGATGTGTGACTGAGCCAGTGTCCAGATCATCCTCACTTTAAAGTGATGGTTAAGGTGGAAACTCGGTCTTTATTTTCCAGAAAATGGTAGTGTAATAATACAGTATAAAATTAATTTTCTGCTCAAGACAGTTTATTAATATTGTTCATCAACTCAACTCTATTCACTGGTTTATGTCAAGGAGAAAATTGAGTTTCAACAGTCCCTGGGAATACAAAGTTTAAAGAAAGCAGGATTTTGAACTACATTAAATAAGATTTACAGCACCTGCCAACAACCGGCTGGAAATGCAGACATTCAGACGTTTAAATCTTTGTAGTTGGGATTTAAATCCACAATAACTCCATAGGAAACATCTAAATGCTGGGCTCAACTGATGTCACCGCTGTCCTGTTATCTAAATTAAATCTGGGCTACAGTGAAGAATAGTTGATAGTAGACGTCTAACAGGAAGTGAGCTTTGGCACGAGGAGGCTCAAGTTCTCACCTGCTTAAGCTGCAGCTGCTGTTGCCTCCCAGTTCCACCTTTTAAATGACAGGTAAAGGTGATAACCACCCCACAGCGAAAACACTGTGGGCACCGTTTCTACAGCATTAACATGCTCTGACACAGGAAGTAAAGCCTTCTTAAAGGCATCAGATATTTTGGTAACTTACTAACCTTTGCATCTAAAGTGGGAATCAGTATAATCAGAAAGCTCATTATTCCACAGAGATGGTCACCTTCTGATTGAACAACTTCAATCGCGTGTGCCTTAAAAAGGCATCTGACACATTAAACCATGATAATAATTTTCTAAGCTTACTGCAGGATTTTATTAGAAAAATTAAGTTTAAATCTTATCTAATTGGGAAACGTGATGTTGTTCTCCAATAATGAAAAGTAACCACCTCTGACAGGTGTTCCACAGGGTTCTGTCCTCAGCCCACTTCTGTTTGTTTAAATATAAATGGACTACAGTCGCGTCCTGGTGCAGGTTTATAGAGGGGAGACCCAGCACTTAGAAAACAGTCTTTAAGGAGCTTGGAAAGAAAAGTGACTGGATTTCTTAAAGTGTCTTGAATTTGGTCTTTGCTCAGCGACGTGAGGTTAGATGGAGGAAGTTTTGTACTGGAGAGAGTGGGTAAAATCTTCACCCTGATTTGCTGCTTCAGGTTGTTACTTTATTAATCCTTACGGCGGTTTCCGTGGCTGTGATGACATCCACTACGGCCAGCTGTTGTGGAGAAATGGCAAAAACTGAGTCCTTTGGCTAGCATCTTCTGTTCAGCTTCAGTCGTTTTTCCCGTCTGTCCTCGGCTTTGACGTCTTCCTGTTCTTGTTTGTATTGTCTAGACTGGGAAATATAAGTTTTTGTTTGGAAAGTATGGAATTTTTTGAGTTGTCTTTCTTTTCCTTAAATGTGAGCTGAGCCTTGTTGACAAACCTAAAAATGTCTTCAAACATAGTGGAGAGTATGGGTTTGTTTTGAGTTCCTGCAGAATCTGACTGATCTTGTTGTGGAGTGCATCTATAGTGAAATGGACCCGCCTCATCCTTCCACCTAGAAGTTGGTTTTGTGCTCTCCACAGAAACAACGCCACTCTGTGTCGCCTCACCGTGGATCCAAGGCGCAAACTCTTGGAAAAAAGTTTGCTTTGTCTGCATCTTAGGTTGAAACAGAGATGGTTTCTATAATCCGCTAGTTTCCTTGATTCCTTTTCATACTCCAGTTGAAGGGTATTCCTCCCTAAGTGCAAGGCATTATATCTGTGAAGGTTCTCAGTCATCCAGGTCACGGTACTCTAAAGCAGCGCTCCCCAACCCCCGGGCCACGGACCGGTATCGGTCCGTGAGTCATTTGGTACCGGGCCGTAAGAGTTGAGACTCTGGTGTGAAATCTATGGTTTTCAGGGTTTTTAGCGTTATTTTGTTATCGTTTTTTTCGTTAACTCTGTTTTCCTGGGTCTTTTCATGTGTGTTATGAATAAATCTTCTTTTTTTCGGTACCGGTACTAGTTTTATTTTGTTGTATTTATCCGCGACACCTTAAAGGCCGGTCCGTGAAAATATTGTCGGGCACAAACCGGTCCGTGGAGCAAAAAAGGTTGGGGACCGCTGCTCTAAAGAGCCTGGAAAGAAAAGAGGCTGGACTTCTTAAAGTTTCGTGCAACTTTGCTTTTCTCCGTCCTTAAAACAAGCAAATAAGTTAAAAATTCACGTGTGAGCCACAGCACAAGTTTCAGAGCTACAATATCTGATTTATTTTAGTTTCAAGAAGCACACTAAGAAGGTGCCCCAGGCTGCAAAAGTACATTTATAAAGATATTAGAGACTCTGTCAGCTCAAGCCACATTTGTGTTTCCCATTTACATTATGATGCGGTGTCACGGTCACCTGCAGCAGTTAATCCTCCTATAATGGTTTACAGTCAGGAAATTTACACTTTGGATACTGTTAGGTTGCACATTTGCAATTTTATAGCTTTGTTCAGTAAAAGGCGGAGCTTCTACTGAAAACTGCACAGCTGCTTAGACCCTGATTGGGTTAAAGTGAATCAGTTTGTGAATCAGTCGTTAATATCTGCTGCCTTCTGTTTTAGGTACTGTATTATACTGCACGGTCTGGATTTGTTGTTTGTGTTTTTTGGTTTGTGTCTACGGTGAAGTTTATCTGATTTCATGCACAAATGCATTTTGTAAGCAGATTACACAGATTACCAAAAGAGAACTGTTTGTTTTTAATGAGGAAAAGAGATTCAGTTCATCTATTGGTCAATTACAGCTAAAGTTTCAGCAGCAGCAGCGAAATTCAGCAGTAACCCCAACAAAACAGGTTCCTTCTGCTCAACAATTTATCCTAATTTACTACAGACATGAAGCACCTGTCCCATCTGTCCCCAGGTGTTACTCCTCTGGTGTTTCAGGTAACTGGAAAGGAGCCAGTCTGAGTTTAAGAGCGCCGTGACTCTTGAGCCTCACTCTGGAGATCAGATGGAGGGTTAGTATTCTGTATTCCCCTCTCATGTCCCAGTCCACACAGGAAGCAGAATCATCAAACTCCAGATCGTGTCCTTGCACCATGTAGTGTATCATCTCCTGTAAATGCTCTCAGTCACTCTGGGTTTGTGTGGAAATGTTCACGGCGGTTGTGAGACTACAGCAGCTCAGCACCATCAGAAATGCTGATTATTACAGTGTGGAAAACTTGTAGAATTTGACACAAATAAAACTAGAAAAAGGGAAAAAACTAAACAGGATTTAGGCACATAAATAAAATTGAGCTCTGGGCCTAAATCTGCGTGTGCTCGAGTCACCAGTGGAAAGCAGCTTTTGTGTCCGGCAGCTGAGACCGTCAAACAGGAACACCGACCACAAAGACTCCCGACTAATGAGAAGCTCCTCGCACTGCTCAAACCCGTCGTTTCTCCCTCTGGGTTTCAGAAGTGCGAGGCGGGATGATGTCGGTGGTGATGGTGGGCCAGCTGCCCGCTGCTGGCCTTGTCTCTCAGCATGGTTAGTGCAGTGTTGGAAAAATCCCTCAGGATGTCCACGGTCTCCCGCTGGAGCTGCAGGGACTCCTGCACAAACTCCTGCTGGCTCTCCACGAGCAGCTGGACCGACTGAGCCAACGTCTCCAGAGACTGAGACACTGAGGTCAGGAGCATCCTGCTGGCCCGCTGCTGCTGCAGGCTTTGAGACGCCACCTGGGCGACCTGCTCGTGTGACCTGCGTGAGGACGCTCCAGCTGGGAGGGGGTCCGATAGGTTTGAGCCTGAGGTGGGGGGAGTACTGCGTGGAAAGAGGGAGGAGAAGGGAGGAGGCTGGCTTCGAGAAGAAGAAGAAATAGTGGCAGAGGTGACTGTTGAGGCAGCGCAGGACTGAGAAGTGAAGGAAGCTGCAGGTGGTGGAACTGAGGTAGAAGGTCGAGGGTGAGAGGAAGCACCATTTGCTGCAGCAGGTGCAGAGGAAGATGGTGGAGGAGGGAATGGAGAGGGAGCAGGGAGGGCAGAGCTAGGTCTGTTGGAGGTGCTGGGGGACCGTGATGGTGGAGGGACAGCAGAGGATGAAGCAGCTTCTGAATCAGAAGCCGAAGGAAAGCCAGAGGACGTGGAAGCCACAGAGGAGGAGGAAGGTCCAGGTGGAGGTCTGCTGGAGGAGGAGTTGTTCTGGATAGTTTGGCTCTGGCCGTTGCTGCTTCGGGAGTACGTGTAGACGGGCTTCACCCTCATCAGGGCGTTATCGGGCAGAGGATCGAGGGAGGTGGGGGGTGGCCGGATGGAGGAAGGGTAGGAGAACATGGAGTCGTCGTTTTCATCAAAATCCATCATGTGTTCTGTGAAGGACAAACACCACAGGAGGATCTTTGTGCAGTTTGTTCTTTAAAGGAGCAGCACTGAAACATGCAGGGTGATTCAAACTCTCTTTAATGCTATCACTAGATTAAAGCAAGGACAGAAGAAACCGCACCGTCGAGATGTTTACATCGTATTTCTGCACGCAGTAAACCGTCTTTGTTTCTCCACATTTTACAGGAAGCCTGCTTTTCTTAGGAAAGCACAAATCTAGAAGATGAATGTTCAGGGTTTTAATTTCTTATTCCTCACTTCACTGCCTCGATCAGATTACGGCCGAGTCTCAGGTATGACATTCATGCTTGTGCCAAATGAAAGCAGGAAGTTTACAGGATCTCACAACATTTTCAAATTCTTGTTCAAACATTGACCTCATGCCTGATTCATTTTAATTTAAATGCACATTATGGATGATTTTTAACACTCACAGCCAAAATTTACACTGCGCGGTTTAAAAAATAAGTATAAACTGTGTCCTTACCTCCATCATCACCCAGGTCAAAGTCAGAGGAGGAGTGGAAAGGATCTCCTGCAAAAAAACATGAGAACGTCATGAAAACATCCAAGAAGGCCTCAGAGATAAATGCTTTTGAGACATGTTAGTTGGATCTAAGAAGCAGTCACCGAGTTATTTCTTCTCTTCTTAAACAATCGATTTGTACGTCGGTGACGATGTGAGATCAGTAGGGACGGGTATTGATAAGATTTTCACGATTCCGATTCCATTTTCGATTCTGTTTAACGATTCGAATCTTTATCGATTCTTTACCGATTCTTATTTTTAAAAAAGGAGAACGCTAAGGTCGATTAGCTCAGAACTTTGTTTTATATCTTCTCTTTGAACAAGATAGAAATTTAGGAGTAACATGGCCTTACAAACCCAACAGTGAGATCTTAAGAGATCCACAGCCTACGGCTCTTCAATGGGGTGTCACAGGGTCCCCAGGAAAAAAAATTGTAAATGTAAAATAATAAAATAAATATTCTTAACATAACATAAATTATTCTGTAGCAATTACACAAGAATATCCAGTAATGTCCCTGCCTACTAGAGCTGGGCGATAGAACGATAACGATATGTACTGCAAAATAACTTTTTCTCGATAGAAAAATGAAACTATTGCGATAGGCCTCACCTCTCTCTCTTCCTGTCTTAAAAAAAAAAAAGAACAGCCAATCCAAATTAAGTGGCGCATAGCCGAACCAATCACAGCCGCAGCGTCACGTCACGTGACTTGTTACGTACAGCACAAGTGCCAAGCCGCACATGTGTATTTGTTTGGGAAGCAGCCAGCCGCCGTGCCGGCCGGGTAATGGAGAGAATGAGTGTGCCGACTAGAGAAAAATCAACCGAGAGCTTGGGTGACCAGGTTACCGAAGAGAACACAGATGACGGTTCCAATGCCGGAGAGATTGTCGAAAGGAAGGGCCAGAGAAGTTCCGTAGACTAAAAGCGCTAATTCGTCATCGAAAACAACCAGGGGAATCCCTGCGAAGCAGCAACAGTCAATTGAGTCGGCTTTCTCCAGCGTCTTACCATATGACAAAAAAGCTAAGAGACATAGCGACATAACAAATGCCATAGCCTACTGTCATGCTAAAGACATGCTACCAATAAACACGGTCGAAAATGAAGGATTCAAGCAGCTAATTGAGGTAATAGCTAAGCTATACAACAAGGAGAGATTGAGAATTTCCTTTTAGTTCTCAGTTTATTTGATATTGACAAAAGTTAGTCAATTTTGTCTGTTCTTCTGTAAAACAAACTAAGATTTATTTTTAGAATTAATATTTTGTTTCTAAGTGGAATTGACAATTTAGTCTGTTTTGTTTGTTCTATTTTGAAACTTAAATGCTTTAGCGGCTGCCTTTTGTGTAGTTTGCAATATTTGCCTTTATTTATCTGAAACTGAAGTCTCATGTTCCTTAAGTACATCTACCCTGTTGAACTTATTATGGGAAATAAATATTTAAATCAAAACAAGCTGCTGATTATTTCACATTTTACTTGTGAGCAACGGCACATTTAAATCTTACAAATATAGTTATTTGGCTTATATCGTGATATATATCGTTATCGCCTGAAATGAAAAAAACATATCGTGATATGAAAAAATCTTATATCGCCCAGCTCTACTGCCTACAATTAAACACATTCACTTACGGAAAATCGGGGGCATCTGCTGTGGCAAATGGGTGCAAGCCTTTGACCACAAACTTAGTCACTGCTCTGTGACATTCGTCTATCCTGGCCTGAAAGGAGACACTAACGGTAGACTGCAGCGAGAACTGCCAGCCAGACTCTGTCTCTCTCATCATGGTCACCTAAATGCAGCGCACAGTGCTAACATAATATGCACTGTTAGTTGATTATTTACCTGCCGTATTAACGGGAGAGGACGTGCAAACGTTACCGCTGCTGCTGGGTTGAGATTCACGAGTCCGGAGCGGAATTAAAAACACGACATTCATTTAAGGTCATCGCGTGTTTTGTGAGCAAATGCTTTTGCATATTCGTAGTGTTTCCTCCCTTAAATAAAATATCTACTTTGCAAGTATTGCAAGTTGCCCTGTTGTCATCCGTTCTCGTAAAGTATAACAAAACTTTTGAGCGTTTGAGCCGCTTAGGCGCCCTGCCAGGTAAATGACGCTCCGCAACGTGGTGACGTCATTCGGGGCGACTGGAATCGATAAGGGAATCGTTTGCAAAAATGGCAAACAATTCCAAGGAATTGAAACAGTGGGAACCGGTTCTCAACAAGAACCGGGTTTCGATACCCATCCCTAGAGATCAGTCTGCGTCTCACAACCAACCGTTTCATATTTATATTAAATGTAAAACAGGACCCTGAAGCTCCGTGATTTACACCTCAGAGTCTGGTCCCAAATAACCCTCGATCGAGCTGCCTGAGCTTTTTCTTTCCTAGTTTGGTGGGGGCGTAACGACGCTACTCACCGCCAAGTTCTTTTTCAGGTGAGGAGAGAGGTGAAAGGTCAAAGGAGGGTCCTCCTGATAAAGTGTGAGTGCCGTCTGTCAGACTGAGGTAGGAGTAGGGTGAACTGTTCGAGGGTAGCCCTTTACTGCACATCTTTGAGAAGTCGTCGTCTTCTCCCAGGTCCAGATCGCTGTCGCCGTCTGAGAACCAACACATGAAATCTGAGTAAATTCTGATACTCGGGCTGGACGGATCGTCACAGATATATCTGGTACCTTTTTTAAAATATCACTATAACTTCTCAGTTTTACACTGACCGCGCTAACAATGCAGCGCCATCCTGCGAAGTGAAATTCCTTTGAGAGGCAGCGAACAGAACACATCTGCTGAATAACCGGCAGCCAATCCGGACACCGTGATTGGCTGCCAGTAATGTGATCAGTTTCCAGCTGCAGCTTTTCACACATGAGCAGCAAAGAATACATCAGACAGATTACTTACTTCAGGAAGTCAGTTTGTGCATGCAGCATTTTCCTTAGCCTCTAGGGGCAGTGCTGAGTACAACACTACTCTAGACTTTAAGGGCTTCACCCAGGAAGTACACAGCCCCCAGCAGGCTGATAAAAACAGTTTCCTACCACAGTCTGTGTACACAGCACATTAAATCTGAAGCCACAGCAATATGAAATATACACCAGTGTTAGTGATACACAACACTGTAACTCGAGTCAGAAAACCAGTGGCCCAAATTTAGACCAGTTTTTACAGCCACCTAGCAGGATGCAGAGCATCTCTGCTGCCAGAAGGTGGCGTTAATGCACCGCGAAGCTGTCGAACAACAGATCAGTAGCAGGTGCTGGGTCACTGACAGCTGAGTGGCACGATGAGAAAAAACAGGAGAAACCTGGTTGAAACGCCAACGCGTGCAGTGACATGACAGCAGCTTATCTCTGAAGAACATCAGCCTTTTATGAGGAAAAAAGGACAATTACATTTCAGAATTAATAAATTCAAAATACAGCTTTCCAGTCACAGCAGTGAAGTGAAACTAACACGTGTTTTCATTACGGGCTGGATGGCATCATCTTGTTTCCTTTCCTAAAGGATGAGTTTTAGTGCATCCTTTGTTAAAGGAGGCAGCAGCGAAGCGCCTTTCCTTCGGATTGGGAGAGTTGAACAGCTCTTATCGTGGCTGAAACTCTGATACTTCTGGGTCACTTCACTCACTTAGAAACCTTTCCAAGAAAGAAAATGGACAATCTGATAAAACCCTGTGTTGCCTCGCCTCACCTCCTCTAGGACTCATCATCAGTATCTTATGGACCATCCTCTCCACGGGACCCAGTTTCTTCTTCCTCAGGGTTGTGCCGTTGGGACCCCGCAGCGCTGCGATGCGTCGCTTCCCATCACATTTCAGGTCTGCCCATTTCTTCATGATCTGGCGCACCTGAGTGGAAACGAAACCTTTGAGGAGTGCTGAGTGACATATCCCATCCATCACAGTGCCTGCGACTGCTGCAAGTTATTAAACTACTGTCGACAATCTGTCGGTCATTTATGAACCACAGACGACAAAAATAAATCTATCGCATCCTGAAGTGAAGACTTTCAGCTTATGTGATTGTTAAGTTTGGTATGAATATAATTGGCAAAGGTTTTATAGAGCCTTTGTGTTCAAACAGCAGAGGGCAGCATAGTGTGGCAGGACTGAATGGCCTTATCTATTAATTCGCTCATCTGGGAGAACTGATGCTTTTTACATGACTTTGAATAAATTAATAATGCAGAAAAACAAAACTTTGAAGGACAGATCAGGGCTTTTCTGAACTGTTCTAACTTCACAAATCATCTTTTGAAGGACTTTCTGGAGCTGAGAATGATGTAAAACAAACCTCTCTGTGATTCTCTCCCAGAGCGTTGATCTGATTGGTGATCTCGACCCACGTCTGTTTCTTCGTTTCAGCCGACACACCTTGGTTAAACTTCCCTACAGAGAGAACGAATCAGTCTCAAGTATTAAATCACAGCAGTGCTGTAAAACGTGACCCATGTGCTCCCTCTGCTGGTAAGGATCTTTAAAAGCACGGTACATTCAAAACAGAGAGCAGAATGTTTTAAGACTGACTAGTAAAACATCCTGTAACTTCACAATAAAATCAAGTGTTGTGTTTGACATCTGACTCAAGTTCTCTGCACCACAATCAGCTTCACTTGAAATTTCTTCCAAGAACCAACTTGCTCAGTGAGGCCAGTGTTTCCACAGCTTTGGATTGTATCTGTGGTGTCAGTGGTTCCTGAACTAAACAATATTAAAAAAATGTCCCTCGGATGTGTTTTAACTGTCTAAACTCCGTCCTGACAAAAACAAAAGGGATTCTGACTGCAGCTTCTCTGAGCAGGGCGACATAGCAGCATCAGAAGCAGCTCTCCACCTGCTGCCAGTCGGCTGGAGTGCATTTTGCACTAGAATACAGATCACTGTCACCAAATGCAGCCCAAGGCGGCGAAGCTGGCGTCCATCGGCCTATGTGATGAGAGATTTGAGGAGCTCAACACCCGCATGATAAACATGACCAACAGGACGGTCAGTAGGTCGTACCAGAATGGCCTCAATGGCACACGTTTTATTACAAACAGCTCCACGAAGACTTTCCTCCTAAACAGAAAAGAAATAATCTACTTGTCTATTCCTACTCACTGAGGATGATGTATCTGTTCCTCTTCACCGCCTCCAGCAGCAGCTTGACCTCAGTGAAGGAGAACCTCGGTTTGGCTTTCAATGCTCCTTTTACTCCTCCCACCCTCAGCTCCTCATCATCCTCACGCCACGTGGCTGACATGGCTCTGCCGCTGCCTCGGACAGCCCACTAAAACAGAGACCGAGTCCAAATTCACCGCCCTCCACGACTAGCCAATCCTGATCCAGCTGCCAGTCGGGACTAGACACGCCTGGCTGACTGCACAGGACCTGCAGAAAAAACACAAAGGAAAAAACGATGAAAGAAAGGAAATATGGAAAAAGTAGGAGACCAGGAAAGAGAGCGCACACTGTGATAAAATGAATTATAAGCAGGCAGAAATAACATCTCTGCTTCATAAACATACAAAATTTCACTCTGTTTAAAAACTGTTACTTATTATTTGCTCTAAATAAGCTCCTTAATAAGCTTTTGTGCAGATCAAAGTTTATCTTTTAATTTTTTACAAAATAACTTAACATCCACTTTTCTGAGAATTTCAGCATAAACGCACGAGTACATTTTGACTAATGAGAGATTTAATCCATGTAAGATAATAACATCATTGAGTTACACTAAACAGTCTCCTAAACCTCGCTCTTATTCTGAAAATTCAGTCACTGCTAATCAGCTTGTTGTGGTGCTTCCTGTCTCATATTTTCGCATGCTGTGATGCAGGCCTGGGTAGGATGGACTTCATGACTCAGTCCCACTTGTGCCAACTCGATTTGACTGATCAGTTTGGGTCGATTTACATTGCAAATGAGTACCACATAAATGTGCATGTGGTCATCAAAGTAATGTGGCTGAAAGTCTTGTGATGTCATGTTTATATGACACAAACACGAGAACGGAGCATTTCGAGGTGATGCTACACCTGCTGCTCAGTCTGTGGCTTTTTCTCAGACTCGGGGATCAGAGTGTTGGATGTTGTGTGGCTATTTGTGGCCGAGTTTCAAAAATGGCAGTTTTGATTTCTTTGAAGGAGACAATCTCATGACTCATCGAGCAACGCCACAGCCTGGCCAGTCACCAGCATGCAGTCTGGGGCGATCGTGGCTCAAGACTTGGGTGTTCGTCTTGTAATCAGAAGGTTGCCGGTTCGAGCCCCGGCTCAGACAGTCTCGGTCGTTGTGTCCTTGGGCAAGACACTTCACCTACTGCCTACTGGTGTTGGCCAGAGGGGCCGATGGCGCGATATGGCAGCCTCGCCTCTGTCAGTCTGCCCCAGGGCAGCTGTGGCTACAACTGTAGCTTGCCTCCACCAGTGTGTGAATGTGAGAGTGAATGAATAGTGGAATTGTAAAGCGCTTTGAGGGGTCCTGAAAAAAGCTGATTCAATTTGATTTTGACTCAGACAGTCAGAAATATTATAATTCTGATTATTTACCCATACATCCATATTTTATACCCATGTATAAAAACAAAGCTGACAGTGTGAGACTCCATCAGAGGTGTGAGCATCACAGCAGAGGCCTTTGTGTCAAAGTAACTGAGGATAAAACAGAAAAACATGAAGGAGATTTTCCTGTCCTGGCTTTTTATAGCAGATAACTTTAAAAATATTCTGCAGTAGAACAAAAACTGAAGAAAACCGTGAATCAACATGTGAACATGACCTGATGCTGCTGAAGTGAAGCAGAGCAAAGTTACAGAGGTTTGATTACAGACACAGCTAAGAGTTTTGCAATTTGGCATACAATTAAAAAGTTTACATTCGGTATTGAACAGCAGAAATGAGACTTTCTTGTCAGAGGTCACATGTGCAGCAGACAGCGCTGTACACAACGGTAGACTGGTGCGTAGTAAGCAAGAGAATAATGCAGAAAACAGATTTTTGATGGTAAACTGCTCTCTGAGTACACTGAGAGAGAGAGAGCTGTGCAGGAAGTGTAATTTTATCGCGGTGGAAGCAAAACTGCCAAAATAAGAGTGTATCTATGACGATATTTCTAAACGTGAAGCATAGTTTTGATCTTCTTTTGTTGCTGGTACAGTGAATTGTACGTGCCGTCAGGTTGCGCTTTGCGTTTACATCTTTTTACGGATTACCTGCTTTTTAATCGTTTGCTGTTTTAGCTGTTGGCGGTTGTTGAAATAGTTTTGTCAGCTTTAACCTGAGATTCTGGTATTTCTGGAAAAATACATTTATATTTAAGTCGACTCAGGATTTAATGAATCCATATCGCATTATTCAAACTAAAAAAGATTTTAATCGGAAAATCTATTTTTTAAACCCAACCCTACTTGCAACCCCCACTGAACAGGTACTAAAAAAGTAACCAGTACCCGGTACTACTACCTAATGGAAAAACCTAAAAACTGAGTCAAGACGAGTAGATACCAGCGGAATAGAGACGTAACTACTGTCTTGGATCACGGGAAGTGATAGCAGTCCCATTCCACCAAGCTTTGTATAACAATAGCCAGCCAAGTATATCTGCCCACTCAAGTTTAGAGTGAGCATTTAGAGCTATGGTACAACTCTGTCTGCTGTACACTTGTGGTCTCGGATATATTAAAAGCTACCAAGCTGTGGAGTGAGCAGTCTTTCTGTAGGAATCTGAGCAATAGTGGTTTTCTCCCCTATTGTGAGGTCTTGTTTCTTTTAAGTCTGTGAAACCATTAAATTTCTTCAGAAAAAAATCTAAACGTTTTTATTCACTGGACCAACTTTCTGGTCCCAGCGGCACAAACTGATCCACTGAAGCAAATATTTTTTAAATGACTAATATAAAATGTGGCAAATTTTTTTCCAAGTTGTGAGACAAAATTTTCTTCATACAGTTTTATAAATATTTCATGCATGTTTCAAGTATGTTCCCAATTTTAAAAAAAAATGACTGCAGAAGCAGGTAGTCCAGTCATCCACTGGCACTTTTAAATGTACCTGCAGCTCACAATTTAAAGGTTACAAAATTATGTTGTCAAAAATACTTCTACATACTTTAAAAAGGGTCTAAACAAAACCATTCCTATCTATGATACAAATCCCATTCAAATTTAGCAACTGCGATGAATTCATATAAAATTGGACTATACAGATGTTATCACCCGAGCGACAGCTGTGCAGCTGAACCGAACCTACGAGTGTCTGTCTCCTGGATTCTCCTGGATTTTATGTTGTGAAAACTTAATTTTAATTAGCAACACAGACAAAAAGTGCTGCACGCATAGCAGACAGTTTACTGGTTTCAGGTTGACTGAACCATAAACAGACAGATTTCAGGAAAACCACCTGCAGTGTTGGACAAGGGCCGCTTTCACGGCTGTGGACGAGAACATCTCGTTTTTCCTTCAGCTCGTGTCCCTATACTGCCCCCTTCTGGCTGGACTTTTACATACACGAACACTGATAGATGACCGTTTTCCTGTCTTTGAGAAATTCTTCTTTTTCTGAGGAAACCTAAAGACACCCACAGCCACACGTGTGTATGACATCTCTCTATATACACATGTATATGTGTGTATCCATATATCAAGTAGTTACAAAGTAAGTAACCATGTTAGTGCAGCCATCCTTCTAAAGTGCTTTTTTTAAGTTACTTTGTTTCTTTTGGTTAATCTGTTGAATTCTGTTTACGTCACGGAGTTCGGACCGGCGCTGATTGGCTGGCTGTAAACATCCACGAGAGCGTACTAATGGTCCAGATCTCATTAAATACCTGATAAACATTGCCTTCTCCCAGGCCACGTGGCCCACGGGAACCAATCAGCTGCGACTGTGCTGTGTCTTTGTTGAGCTCGTGCCTGATGGTTCACACGGGGAGCTGCCCACCCGACTCCTCCGCGTCCGTTAGCTACGCGGGTCTGAACCGCTGCTGCGTGAAAACGACGAGACGTGCGAATCCTGCGAATTTCCGTAATCACGAGCGGGATTATCGCGAACATTACAAGCGGAGCTGTGCAGTGTCTTTGCGCTCCAACTCTCGGTGTCCGAGCTGGAGGAGACGCCTGCTAGCTCCGACGCTACGCTTTTATTTCGCACTGTAGCACGTTCGTACGTTTTGCGCGAAAACGCCGCCCGTGGGGGCTGCTGTTGCGGATTCCGCGTGACGTGCAGTGTTTTTTAAAAGGCCGCATATGCTGTAAATAATTACCAGGCAAATGGCGCTGTTCTCCCCTCCTTCCTTCGTGGTTCTCCCGAAAGTTCGGAGTGACGAGAACAAGCGAATTGCGCAGACTCTATTCACGCAGCGCGTGTGGTTTTTTTTCCTTCTTCTTCCTCGAACGCGCAACATTTTCAGGCCGCTGCGCGCCCCCATGTGCCGCAGACGCGGTATGCACCAGTCACTCCCATTCCCAACACATCCGTCACCAAACTCACGAAGTCTGCACGTTCAGTCACACGGTGAATATTTAATGAGTACCATCACCCTCACAGCCCCTCCTCCCCCCTCACATAATTAATTAGTCCCAAAACCACGTACGCCATATTCCTGCGCACATTTTTTTATTCATTACGTTCATATTTTAACATTTTATCGTAGCAAACACACACAAGTGATCCTCAGCTGTAGTAGTTACCTTGTAGTTACGCACATGAAGGCCCTTTTTAGGTCAACATAGGTCAGCATCATCTACACTTCCATGTTTTGTACAATATTACTCATCAGTACATAATTAAACAAAAAACAGCTTCTAAATCCCCCAAATTACCCAATGAACGACTTCACACCTAGCAGCTAATAAAAGTACAGCATAGTTTACTTAAAGATCTCCCTGATTGGCTAACATTACAAACACAGACACAGAGTAGAAATCATTTAGGATATGGTGACTTTTGGCATTGTCAGCAAACCTTTGAGGTGCACGACTGAGAGACAGGGTCGTAAAATCAGCAACAACGTCACTTGGTGTCACCACCATTTTCTATCAACATGGAGACAGAAGGAAGATGGGAGAGGCCGGGAAGAATGCATGTTCCGCTTGCGTCCGCTTGGTGTCACCAGAGATCCTCCATTGTGGGGAAATACGTATTTCCTTCTTCTGGGCAATACCCGGCTGGGCCGACAGAGGGCGCCGTCACATACGTGTTTCATCCACAGTGGCAGATTTTGGAGAAAGTGGAAGAAGAGGGTTGTGTAATTTGGGACTGGACTGGTTGCTTTTCAGAATATTTTGCTGCACAGATGCCGTTGTTCCCCTGTCCGTCCAGGAGATGGAAAAGGCGACGTATGGGCTCATGTTTCATAACACCACAGCAGGGACAGCCGCTCTTCACACATATTGACGTATTTGTGTGATTGTGCTCTCTACTGCTACTGCTGGCAGTGATGGTGCTGCTGGAGTGACCCAATTTTTTCCCACAGGGACCATTAAAGGTTCCCAAGAGCTAAAGGAGGCCACGCTGAGGGGCAATACAGAGCGAACATTGCATTGCAAACTGACTTATAATAATCATAGGTCACATTTTATACAAATAAACAAAACTACGACTTTCTATTAGGATATTTGGGGAACGAACACGAATGTTAAAATATGGGTTACGGAATAAAGAGCTCCACTTTAAACCCACTACTAAAAATAATGGACTTACGGCCTCTAGATGAGTTTTACAGCACATTTCACTGTCAAAAGTGAGTAATGGGAGGTTTAAAATAACAGGGTCAGCATATTGGCACGGCACGCAAAAGCACAGTTTAATAGAAAAAGACTGGAGGAGCACTTCTATCGTTTCATGAGGTTGGTAGCCTTCTGGTTGGCAGCGCTGATTCGGGTTACGTTGAGATTAGCCTGCAGAGGATGGGAAAAAGAAAGAACAAGGAAGTGTTAACAAGAATGTGGTAGGCAGGCACAAACAGCTGTGCTCTCCATCTATCTTTCACTTTCAGGTTTGCTTAACTGCACTGGATAATCAAAGGAAGGCCTTCCAAAAAAGGCTCGGCAAGCTCTACAGTCCAGCAACACACAGTAGGGTGAATATAATCAAACACCTCGTGCTCAGAAGGAACTGTTCATAGACAAGAATTCTTAGCTTTAGTGCTGTTAGCACAAGTTCCTGTGCTGCTTTCATCTCTGACTCAAAGGGAAGAGCACATACTGCTTCTGTCAGGTAAAAAGTCACATTACTGATTTCATTCATCTCCCTCTCTGGGCACAACAAGCCTGAGATGAACTGCCATAATTCCCCTTTTCTCTCCTTACTAAGATCCCAGAAAGATCAGTGTGAAACTCACGAACTCCGTCTTCCGTCTGATTAAAGGATCTGGAAACAGCTATCCACCCCTTACCTACCTCTCAGCTGGTCTACTGCAACTCTGTATATAAGATTGCCTAATTCCACTCTCACTCTCTATTTCACATGGTTCAAAGTACAGCAGCTTGACTTTTAACTGGTACAAAGAAAAGACAGCACGTCACTCCTGTTTATGTCTTCTCAGGTCTGTTAACTGCCTATTTTGCCTCCATATCACAGAGATCATCAATCCCAACAACTTCTGGGAATTCTCCCCTTCTCCCCTAACGGTGACCAGGCCTTTGCTCTCATTGCTTCCAGACTCTGGAATAGTCTGCCCTCCTACATAAGAACCTGTGAAATCAACTTTGAAGATGAACCTATTTTCAGTTGCTTTTATTCAAGTATAGTCTTGAGAAGCTATCGCCCTTTTGTTTGACTGTTTTTGATGATTTCACCACTGCTTTGCTTCTTCTCTATACCACGCTGTCTTTTACATGAGCTCCATGCTATTTTTTTAACTGGGTTCTTGGAGAACTGGATGCCTAACCAGATACAGGAGTCTGAGGTTTGCTGGCATGTTCTAGGTGTGGCTGTTTTCACAGAGTTTCACCTGTCTAGAACATGTCAAAGGAAAAGCTTTCATGTAAAATCCTCCAGTTTTGTAAAATGTGTCTATTCATCATGTGGCTAAAACAAAATCCAGCTCTAACCCTGACCTGGTGGGAGTTAAGAGCTTAATGTCTTCCTTGGCCTCCTACTCTTCAGAATCCCTACCTGAGTTTATTACAAGGTGCTCTGAGAGTCTTGTAAGTAATCATCGACTATTTTAGCTACATGTACATTTTCCACATAATTTTCTTACATGAGTACAATGTAAATTATTACTCTTTATTTGGCTTTATTTGAGTGATATAGTAAAGAGTAACAGGAAAGCAGAGGGGAAGGCATGCGGCAAAGGCTGCAGGTCGGATTCAAACCCGGCATATGGTCGCCCGTTCATCCCAGTGAGCTAAACCAGCGCCCTTAAATTGTTACATTTAACGGAGTCTGGTCAAATGAATTTTATTTGATTGGTCCACACTGAGGTCTCCGACATGCAGGACAGCGGTACCTTGCCCTGTATGCGGTCGATCTGGGAATTCTGTGTTTCCAGCTCGTTGCCAATGTCCAGGGCCATGCTCTTCAGGTTTCCCACGATGCTGCCCACATGAGCCAGGTTCTCCTCCATCTCATCCTCGCGGGCGTCGCCGGTCACCCTGACACGGGCGGGAATAAAGCAGGAAAACATTAACGCTGCAAAGATGTGTGCAAGTTTTTGTGTCTGTGTTTGACCAGCTGCCTGTGTGTGATGGCTTAAGTATTAGATGTCAGTCTGCTGTAAAGAAGAGCAAACACACACACACACACACACTCAGACACACACACACCGTGTATGCAGCTGCCGTCTCTCAGCTCACACAATAACACACTCCACTAAACTCTGTGTCACTCTCTCCCTACCTTCGTATGTATCCTCCACTCATAATCATCTGCTCTCTCTCATCCACGACCCGAGACGGCGGCGGCTGATTGGATACAACGCCATCCTGGCTTGAGGCTCCGCCCCAAACTGCCTTGTATGCCCCACTCTCCTCAAAAGCCTTTAGTCTGGAAGAGAAAGACACAATGACCACATGGATGTCGATTTTATTGAGTGAAGTCTGTTAAATGTGAAACGTGAGAACCACAGCGTAACCATACTGCTCCTGCAGCTACAGTACGGGTACACCAAGGGTCCATTTATACCATAAAACACGACAAACAAGGCGCTGGACTACTCTAGCTAAAGTCAGAGCAGCAAAGCAAGCCAGCAGAAAAAGCTAAAAGCAACTAATGAACCACATCTGGAGAGTCTTCTCGTGTTTAACTCTCAGGAGGCTATTTGCTCTTTGTCAGCATCACACTGTACATTAAAGCACCTTACTGGAAACATCTATTTTACCTCCAGTGCTCACTGGTATCACCTGGGGATCATCCTGATCCGTGCGTTTGGGGTCTCCGCCCATAAAGACCAAGAACTATAACAGATTTAGATCTGCACTTCACAGTGGTTTCGTTAAGAAGAACTTAGCCTTCCTGCTACGTTTGGTTTTCTCTCTTTGTGAGTAACATCTGGGCGCAGAAGTGCCAAAAACTACAAATATGGTCACTTCTGGTACCAAAAACCAACATGGCAGCAGTCATAACACCAACGCCGAGCCCTGAAAATGTGAAATCGCAAGAAAAAATTGGTGAATAAGATGGCTGCTGATTGTGATGGTGTTTGAATGCTGCAGCCTGACCTTACTGGATGAATTCAACTCTATTAATATATATATATTTAATATTATAATAACAGGACCGAGCTGATGGATCACCTTGATATGGTGGAAAAGTGCCTTTTGTATAAATCTGAGGTTTGTGGTGAAGCCGCTGCAGTAAACGTGACCCAGGGCTGTGAATCAGGTATAGTTTTGGTTTTTACAAATAGATTTCCATAATTTTATGACTACATCTTGTATACTTACCTCAGAATAATGTTTACAGACAAACACACACTCACACACACGGCACACACACCTCCACCTACTTATCACAGGAGCAGAGACCACAGCACTTGCCCAGGTCAGTCAGATTTTTCTCTGCCTCCTTCATATCAGAGTTGATCTGATCCAAGCCCTCCTCTACTCGCTCCAACTGCTCTATGAGAGGATGCGGCGGAGCAGGATGAAGGAAGGAAGAGCAAAGGTGAAAGAAAGCAGGATATGAGGTTGAAAGTAACGGGAAGAATGGAGGGAGAAGAGAGGAGGAGGGAGGAGGAGGGAGGTGGAATAAAAGCAAAAAAAAAAGAAAAAAATCACAAAGTATTTCAAAGCGGCTGCACAGATGAACTGAAAAACCAGCCACCAGAAACTAACGTGAAGGAACTCAGAAGCAAAACAGAACGCCATCACGCTGCGCTAAATACTACCAGCACACTGGACCGAACGGTGCAAAGTTATAAGCCGATGACCTTTGACCTCGGTGCCCACTTCCATTCTGTTTTCTTCTCTCGGGCTACGATCTACGAAGGATGTTTCTGCATCTGTGCTTCTTTTAAAGAAGATTTTAAGGAATAAAATGTGTCTTCTAAATGCAAATTTAGGTATATTTAGTCACATGCAGTTAGACTCGTCATTGTCACCGTTCTGCTGTAAACATTGACATCAAATGCAAGAGATGCAGAGTTTATCCGTTATATCGAGTTCATTTTTACAGGCCTTTGTCTATTAATTAGATTTTTCTGATCCTTCAAGCCAAAAATCTCTACTTCAGAAACACCAAACATGTGGTTATTTACACCTGAAGGCTTTTACAGAATAGTTTGTTCATATATATCATTCAGATCTTGATTCACAGAACATTTTTTAGTAAAACCCTGCAGAAGTTGTTTTTTTCTTTGTCTTTTGGCATTATTTTCTTCTTAATGGATCAATTAAAAGAGATGAGCAGAATCCTTGTTGTTAAAAAAAACTTTGAGTCTAACATTTGGGCAAAAGGAAACGAGCAGAGAGTGACATCATTCACTCAAAGATGGCTTATCGAGTGATTTAAGCCCCTGATTATGATGATGATGACGATTGATTACAATTATCATTGCTGAAGGAGTCTGATAATCTAATCACATTTGATAAACACTGCAACACATTTAATGGAACTGGGCACCAGTACGGGGCTTTTTAGGGCCCGTTTGGATAAAGACGCAGATTCCTGGACCTACTTCCTGAGTGGCCAGATACAAAGGCCACAGCACTGCGCCATGTCTGTCAGATTCTTCTCTGCCTCTCTCATGTCCCTGTTGATGGAGTCCATACCCTCCTCAATGCGCTCCAACTGCTCTGTTAGAACGGGAGTTTTATGGTGTTGCCACAGCAGGAGCAGAGATCAATACAGAGATGGGCATGTTTACACAATGAGTACTGGCAAGCCTTCCAAATCAAAACTCAAATCAGGGACCAGCAAATTTACACAAACAAAGAGTAAGATTTACATGAAAAGAAACACTCTACAAAAAAAAGGCTAAATTATGAGAAAAAACTTAAAACATTGGCAAATTTAAGAATAAACACAAATTTCTGAGAACAAAACAGCAAATTTCAAATTTTATGGTCAAGACAATTCTTTACATGTAAGCCAAGTAAAACCTGTTTACCTCCTTGTTCATCCAACATCACCACAGTCCTGATCCCAACATCTTTACTCTGGAGGAGGGAGCACATAAAACCCTGTTACTGACAGGAACCCCAGCGACGCATCGTTTCCAAACAGGTTTTTATTTCAGATATGGAAATCAATTTGAAGACCTGAGCTCCTCCTCACTTCTTTAAACTCTCTCTGTTTTAGATTTATGGTAAAAAGCCAACAAGGTAAGACTGCTTAATCTGTTTATCTGCAGTAAGATCACATGACCTCGATCCTTATCACAATGACTAAAAATAAACACACGGCGGTTATGGAAAAAGAACGTATAAGGACTTGATATGAATGCTGTGCATTATAGACTAATGAAAAAACTTCCTTTCCTGCTTTCCTCACTGTTCTGCTCTTCCAGCCGTCGTTCATCCAAAATCATTTTCCAGGAGCTTAAACTTAATCATAACACTGCATCCGTCTTTGTTAGAGTCATTCTGCCATGGATCTCTGGCCATTTCCTCGTGTGGAAAACAACAGCGGAAACACAGGAGGCTAATTTACAGATGATGATGATGAAGTTCACGGTGAGGTTCATCACTCCATCACTGTGGGGTTCTTTGTTTCTTTGTGTGGGCAGAGAGCTGGCATGGTACTATACTTGTGGGGACCAGCATTCACTTATGGGGACAAAATTCCCGTCCCCACGAGTTTGAAGATATTTTTGAGAGTCAGAATGTGGTTTTAGTGTCAGCGTTACAGTTATGATTAGGTTTAGGCATTCATTTTTGATGGTTAGGCTAAGAGGCTAGGGAAAGCATGATGTCAATTAGATGTCTTCACTAAGATATGAAAACAAGAGAGAGAGAGAGAGAGAGAGAGAGAGAGAGAGAGAGAGTGTGTGTGTCTGTGTGTGTGTGTGTGTGTGTGTCTGTACCTCCTCAACCAACTGAACCATCCGCCGTGTGCTCTCCAGCGACTGAAAGACACAAAATCACTGCTTCAGTATTTAAGATTCAAAACTTTACATGAACTTGTGAACTGCGTTCTCATGAAGTTATTTTTGTAGCTTTAATTTTGTTCTTAGTTATACAAACAGTTATAGTTTTGTATAACGTAGAACTCTTTAAATGCACCTGTGCAGCTACACGTTAGTAAAAGAAATACATTAAATGCATCCAAACCAACATAAAAATCGGTGCAACAATAACAGAAGTGCAAGAGTGACTCTGAGTATTGGAGGTCTTTAAGTCTGATTTAACAGTGTGATGGTCTGAGGTCAGAAGCTTCTCCTCATTCTGCAGACGATGCAGGCGAATTGTTTCATGTAGCTGTCCTGCAGAGTGGGGAGGGCGGTCTTAATGGTCCTGTCAGTGGTGTGGATCACCACCTTAAACACACACTATGCAGGAACCTCAACCTCCCAGGCCTCTGGTAGGGCACCCGAGCTTGAAGGATAAGAAAAAAAGGCCGCCCACAGGGGCGAGATGGACCTCGTCCTCTGTTATACCAGATACTGATGCAATTCCTTATCATCAGCTGAACAATGACAGCGGCTGGTAGTAAGCTAACATTATACATTTTAATATTAGGCTCAAGTGTGTAAAAACACATTTAAGCTCTGTTCGAAAATGCAGTCAAACTCATTTTACACCTGCTCCAAGTGTGAAAATCTAAAGCTACAAGTTGTTCTTGTTCCTCACTATTGTTCATTAACCATCTCTGAGCATCAGTACTGTGGAATATATCATAGTTTCAGCTCCAAATGTAAAGGGTGACACATAAAGGAACTTTTAACTTTCAATCAAAATTGTCTTTGCGTCATTATGGAGTTATTATAGGAGGATACAGTCTACATCAGTCATGCAAAGAAACTGCTCACTGCCTGTTTATCTACCCCTACCTGTGTGTGTGTAGATGTATGTGTGTGTGTGTGTAGGTGAGTGTAGGTGTGTGTGTGTTGTGTAAATATCATGTCAGTCCTCTGGGATTTCCCCACTGATGGGATGATGAGGTGACAAATGTCCCTGACCTGCAGTAGCCTTTAAACACCAGGGAGTGTGTGTGTGTGTGTGTGTGTGTGTGTGTGTGCGCGTGTGTGTGCGTGTGTGTGTGTTTAACACCATCCCCACTGAATGTATGAGCTCATCTGTGCCAGACGGTTGCACTTGGAGACCAGATGTCTCCAAGGCAACCAGGTGAGCCAGGTGCCCTTGAAGAGGCCCTCCCCTCAGGCAGGGCTGTGTCCTCTGTGGCTCAGCAGGTTGTGTAGTAGTTTGCGTCACTCTTCTTGCCAGTTTGTTTATTATGAATTCTTTGTTGTATTGCTGAGATGGTCTAATTATAATGATCCTGATTAGGTTTCTGTGACTGACACACAGAGTGTGACACGCTCTCCGGGGTATAAGCTGAGGATGCTGTTGTGACTCACTCCTGTCCATATAACCACTGTTAGATTGTATTTTTCTCCACTCCTCGCTAGCTTCAACAATTTGTTGGCAAAGGAAATACCCGACTGCATTGTTCTGGTCTAAAACTTTCATGATCCGTTCTTTAGGCCGAGTTAGCTGAAGGGTAACGCACATGTAAAACCATGTTCATATTAAACATGGCAAAAGTGTCAAAGGAGAAGATGAGTCTGCATAATTCCCATGAGCCAAACATTCAGGCTTCGCTTAGTTTCGCATCGTTTTTCTACTGCAGACAAGGGACAAGTGGATATGGCGCAATATGGTCATCTCGTTTTCTGTTTACAGGAGCAGCCAGTCAGAAGAAAGGGAAGATGGCCTTAAAGGGGGAGGAGCTATAACATCTGGAATTGGGAATTCAGTTTGCTCAAGGGGACTCTTACCTGTAGTCATGATGATATGGTGTAGGATTGTAAGGTCGTGCAACAAAATGCTCCTTGAGGTAACTGTTGAAAACTATCTCTACTTTCAAGATTAGGCTTCAAACTTTCCTTTTTGCTAAAGCATATAGTTAGGGCTGGACCAGGTGACCCTGAATCCTCCCTTAGTTATGCTGCAATAGGTGTAGGCTGCTGGGGGATTCCCATGATGCACTGGGTGTTTCTTCTCCACTCACTTTGTGTTAATAGACCTCTCTGCTGAATCATACTTGTTATTAATCTCTGGCTCTCTTCCACAGCATGTCTTTTATCCATGTCTTTTTATGGCCTGAGCCTGGTTCTGCTGGAGGTTTCTTCCTGTTAAAAGGGAGTTTTTCCTTCCCACTGTCACCAAAGTGCTTGCTCATAGGGGGTCATATGATTGTTGAGTTTTTCTCTGTATGTATTATTCAAACTTTTTCTTTTTCTGAAGCCAGCCTAAAGCCCAAAGATAGCCCAGGCTCAGTACAGCGCTCCATACTCCATAACTGGTCATGGTATGGAGTCTGATTCATTATTAATGACTTGCAACATAATGTTTCCTTAAGCAAAATCCAGTGAGAAGTGTATTATAGCCCCTCTTTCTTTGCAGTTTTTGCTCAACATATGGTGGTCTGCACTGAAACAAAATATTTGGCATCCCTGATAAAGTTCACTATATAAAAAAAAAAAATACATTTTTTATTTGAGAAGCGCACCTGTAACCGGAAGGTCGCCGGTTCGATCCCCGGCCTTTCTGTCCTGGTCGTTGTGTCCTTGGGCAAGACACCTTACCCTACCGCCTACTGGTGTTGACCAGAGGGGCCGATGGTGCGATATGGCAGCCTCGCTTCTGTCAGTCTGCCCCAGGGCAGCTGTGGCTACAACTGTAGCTGCCTCCACCAGTGTGTGAATGTGAGCGTGAATGAATAATGGCATTGTAAAGCGCTTTGGGTCCCTTGAAAAGCGCTATATAAATCCAATCCATTATTATTATTATCATTATTATTATTATTTTTAAGTAGAATCACTTAAATCCCACTGCTGTTTCACGGCAGTCTGTGAAATACTCCAAACGTCTAATCTATTGATTTGTGATTCTGGAAATGAATTTCATACCCTTGAACCTGATGTTTCAGATGTTCCGTCTCATACGAACTAATCTGTGTCCACATTTAGAGGTTGGTGGAGCTTTCACCTCCACAGAGAGACCACAGTTCGAGTTATACACTTCACAGATATTCACACATCATCTGTGTTATTTTTTTTATTCGTCATTGTTCTTAAATCTAAACATGATACTTGGTTATGGTTGTGTTTTAGCCATGTGCTACACAGACACAGACACAACTAGAACAAATTTGTTTGGTCCTTTAGTTCTTCTGTAATAACTTTTTACATTTGGACAAAAGTTCAGTAAAATCAGGTCAATGATAAGAGCTTAAAAGATATCAAGAAATTATTTCACTTTTTATAAATGACAAAATCGTTTTTTAGACAACCAGAAGTCCAAACTCTTCCATTTTCCTCCAAACCTTCATTTATGTTGCCAAGTTTGTTGACTTCCTGCTCCTGGATTTACAGACGGGTCGTGAGACAGCCATGAAAAACAAAAATATTTGTTCATGCTCATGGACATGAATTATGGCATTTTTTTTGAGACTGCACAAATTTGTAAGTAAAGTACTCCAGAGGGAAGTATATTTCATGTCTGCAGCACATATTTTGTCCCGGCAAAGGAAACTAAGGACGTGTTGAGATGAAAGGCAGACCGAAAATCTTCTTTCAGTCAGGGAGAAAAGCTTAAGACCGAAAACGGTGAAGGACCGTCATTGACGGTTTAAATCACAGGACGGGTTTTAGGCAACAGGTGAGCCAACGGCTGTTATCAGGTTAACGTGCACTGGATACAAGGGTAACAAGTAAACGGCCATTTCTAAGTGTGGTTGTTAATAATTAATAAAACACTTATTTACCATCGTAATCCTCTTACCTCATCTGTGACCTGATTGGCTCTTCTCTGTAACTCCTCCTGCTCTGTGAGGATGGGCGGGTCTGAACGTGCGTTAGCAGCCATGTGTGTTTTTGTGTGTGTGTGTTCAGTCCCAGGTGAGCGGATCAGACTGCAGCATCAGGTGGCTTTAACAGCTGGAGAGGGTGAGAGTGAGACCATGATTATTTTTCCTGACTGACAATAGACTCGAGCAGACAGACGCCAGGCAGACAGACACACAGCAGAGGCTCTCACTTACACAAACACGCTTCAGGATAATCAAATTTATTTTTTAAGAAGCAGTTACTTTTAGTTCCAACAGACTGTTTCGTTTTAATGGCAGTTACTGTAACTGTCAACAATCAGCCAGTTAGCACTCAAAACATCAGTTACAGCAGCCTTTTGCACAATGAACGTGATACTTCAAGGTCAAGGGGACCCATAATACTCATTTCCTATTAAAAGAATAGTTCTGCAACATTCACAGTTCAGAATAATCCTTCTTTATCTAACACGGGCTTTGATGCAGCATCTCTTGTCTAAAACAAGCTCTCTTAGCTCTTTTCCTCCAGCCTTAAAGCCTAGCTTATTTGTGATTCACTGCTCTTCATAAACACTAAGGACCCTAACACACTAAAATCATCTTCAGCTAAAGCCACAAGCAATTCAAATGGCCAAACAGGAAAAAGGATGAACTCTCAGGTTAGCTTAGTCTGAATAAGTCATTTAATGTGTGCCAGTAAAAAGCACTGAACCACATTGTCGGGTTCCTTCTCGTCCCTGTCGTCATTCTTCTTAAATCCATCCATAGTTTCTGCTACTGATCCAGGTCCAAGTCACGCGGGTCTGAGCAGAGACACCCAGACCACCCTTTCCCCAGCCACCCCCTCCGGTTAATCCAGGGGGGGGAATCAGAATCATTACTCACTTATATATTAACAGATGCAGGCCCTTAGAGGGCACAGGGGTGGGCTGAAACTGGGTGCTTTTTAGTTATTTTTTCAGCCTTTGGAGCTCTTATAACTTTTTAAGTAGGGGAGATGTCCACACGACGTCTTCAGGTTTAACTGCTGTTAAAATCAGTTTTATGCCCACTCTAAATATGCTTTTTTTAAGCACGCCTTACTTCTGTGGTCAGGTCTGAGCATCAACATCAAGTCAAAATCATTTTCATCTAAAACAAAGCCCATATATGTGAATCTGTGTTTTCTGCCTCCAATTTAAGTTTTCCCTGCAGAGTGATGACATCACACACTCTGAGCCTGAAGAATATTTTTTTAACCTGCTTTCCCGTTGTTTCCTGCTCAGATCATTCCCTCTGCATGCATCATTCAAATATGAAATGGTAGGAATTTCTGTCCTCTTTCACTGGATGTTATTCTTGTGATGACAGGATACACGGTCTTGACGCCATCACCCCCAGAGTGCAGAGTGTGTCCACCACAACTCCCACGTAGGCTCTTCAGAAAACGACTAAAATTCAGCAGAAAATGAGCAGCAAGCCCATCTCTCTCTCTCTCTCTCTCTCACTCCTGCCATCATGTCCACATAATAAAACAAGGGACATAAAGAGGAGGGTTTGGCTCAAAGTGTGGCGCTCCCTTTGTTTATATGTGAAGGATGGGTAAAAACCACCTAAGGTGTAGAATGTGGCTCGTAGTTAAGGAGTAGTCGAAAATCACTATGAAAGAACTAGTCCACTTTTTTATCCACTCCATTTTTTCTTTGTATAAAGTAAGTACAGGTTAGTTACTATTACTTTACCATTTATTTTTAGTATAAAGTTTTACAGTATTTGCGTGAATGCAGTGAAGCTGGCTGCTACAAATGCCTAAAACGAATCTGTCGTCACTCTTACAACAACTGCCTCCTCTGTAATTAGGAGTCCACACAATGTCAGCTTCTAACCAGGTGTTGAGTCCTCACACACACACACACACACACACACACACACACACTTCTCTTTGTGTGATCAGGCTGCAGCATCATAATTAGCCCTAACCACTAATCACCACCTGCTGGAATAAAGAAGAGGAACAACAAGAAAGAAGAAAAGAAAAAATGAGCCACGATGCTCTTTAGTAAAAGAGAAGGCACTTGATATAAAAAAAATCAGTATTAAATATTATGCGCCATAAACTGATAAATCTTTTAGTCTACAAAATGAAACTGCTAAAATAAACAGAGGTATTCTGTCTGTGACACAAAACAGAGAAGAAAACGACTCTGTTCGGTTTTTAAAGGCTGATGTTCATCAGGTTCACTGTAAACTGGATTTTCTGTAACACGTGACAGATTCACCTCCTTTAGCTTGACTATCATCACCAATATCTTCTCCAGCTGTCACGTTAAAGTGAAGCACGCTTAGCTAAGAGTGACCAGAGACCAAAACTGTTCTCATTCACAAATGACCAACACACACAAACATGCAGGCTTTGGCACTGCTTCCTAATCACAGGCATAATATTGAGTGAATACTCAATATTATGAGTGCCATAGCCTGTGTAGCATGTTCTGGAGTGCCCAAAAGTGGGCGGGGCATCACATGGCACACCTCCCAAAATATGATGTATTAATGTACTACACAGTATTACTATGGATCAAGAAACCAGCACTGTACAAGTCATTAAAATCTTCTCCAGCTCAAATCCATAACTATGATCCATATTTTCATATTACAACGTTTTACTATTATTTAAGGGGCATTGTGAATTTTACTAAAGAGTCTAAATATTTGTTTTACCACTTTGAAAAACTGAAACTCAGCACAAATCTAATTTCATGTGGTAAATCTGTTTGTGTCCTGGGCTCTAGATGAGTCTGAAAATCTGTGTTTTCTGGCCAGTTTTCGACACTGAACTAATTATTCCTCCTTAAATATTGGCTCATTCCATGACAAATCAGTGCTGCCCGCCTGACCCCGTCACAATCAGCTTTAACATGTTTAATGAAGCCATGAAAGACTTTACCTTCATAATTTCTGACTTAACAGCCCTCAGAGGACAGGGGCGGGCAGAAATTTAATGCTTTTTAATTATTATTCCCAACATTTTTAACCATTTATAACTTTTTAAGTAGATGAGATTGTCGTGTGATAGTTTCAGGATCTGTAGAAAACTTGAAATCTGTCTTAAACCCACTGCAAGTGTCACAATTTAAAGCCAAATCTTCTTTTCTTCAGTTCTACTGTTTGTTCTGGTCAGTTTAGAGCATTAATATCAATTCAAAATCTTTTTCACGACTACATTAGAAAATTATTTTAGAAGATGAGCCTGGGATCAAATTTAGGTGAAAGGAGACTTTTCACATGGTACAGCCTGTTCTGAGCAGCTACTTCCCTCATATACTGATATCACTCAGGTTTACCACAAAAATTATTATGATGGACCTCTCCCATCCCAACAATGGACTCTTCTCACTGTTGAGGTCTGGGAAGCGCTTCTGCTCCCTTAAGGCCAAAACAGAGAGAATGAGGAGGAGCTTCTTCCCCCAGGCTATTCGGGCCCTGAACCAGGTGTAGGACTGGACTCTCCCACACACATCACTATAAGACTGGACTCTCCCACACATCACATCACCACACGCACTCTGGTTTTCTTTATGCACACTTCCTATAATTTATAATCTTTATAATCTCTTTCTGCTATTTGCACATTTTTTACTGTAAATTTTTGTAGTAACCTGTAAATTGTAAACCTGTAAATTGTAAATACTGTAAAACCACTGTCATTTAATGGTCGGGCATTGCACAGCTACATGCATTTCACCCCATGTCATACTGTGTATGGTTGTGTGTGTGTGACAAATAAAAATTTGAATTTGAATTTGAAAATGCTCTTTGGATTTTTTTTACATCAAACATCCGGGTACCATGCTGTCTTTTGTTCTACTGTTTTTTGCCCCCACTTGTAGCTACCTCTGGTTCATTTCTGTGGTGACAGCCAGGTGCAGGTGTGTGTCACAGGCTATGGCACTTGACTCCATTTACGTGTACACGAATTAAACTGCAGTGATGGGGATGATAACGAAGACAGGATTCTCGTGAACATCGCCGTGGTGACGTATCGCGGTGAGAATATCACCAGGTACACTCGCGACAGTTTTTAATATTTGATTGTTCAAGAGCAAAAAGACGGAGTCTGTTTGAATTAATCCCACAAATGTCACAGATGAAATATTTAGTTTTTATTGCCTGTTTGACCGTCACCACTTAACCTTTGACACCACTTAACCTGTGACACCAGTTAACCTGTGACACCACTTACCCTGTGACACCAGTTAATCTCAAACACCGGCCCTGTTAAACCCCGAGCACAAACAATATGAATGAACCTAAAGTAACGGGTCTGTTTTAAAATGTAAGGAGTAAAAGTAAAAAGTAACGAGAAAAATAAACGCTCGAGTTAAGTAGAGATACCTGGAAATTCTACTTCGTTACTTCCCATCTCTGGGTTCAGTCTGATGACCAACTATTACATTGGAAATAAAAACAGAGTTTTTTTTAAAGCTGCCTCTTTTCAGAGATAACATCCATAAGAACCCGTTCCTCGTACCTTTCACTGGCTCCTCTTCATACGCTCGTGCTCTGTCCTCGTGAACCCATCAGCACACTGAAACCTGTTGCTCTTCCTCGGTTACTCCTCCTGAGCATCACCGCTCCCCTCCTCCGCACTGGCCCCGCCCCTCAACAAACAGCAACCAAAACTTTCTCCGTGAGTGTGACGTCAGAGAGCAGCGGCCTTGAACGCCTCTCTCCGCCACAAGGACGCAGCTGAAGGTGGAGGAACCAGTGCCATGTTTAAGGGTAAACGATGGATGTGTATTCAGCGCTGGTCAGCAGGAAGCTCTGCTCGCATCCTGACAGTTTAGCAAACTTTACAAAAAAAATATTTTTATAGTTAACAGTTTGAATCCTGCTTTGATTGTTTTGAAGCTGCCGCCATGAAATCTGCATCTTTCCAGCGTTTGTCAAACACGTTACCCCCCACGTGTTAATGCTCTCTTAATGACGTCATGGCGATGGTTTTCTTCTCATTTGATTTAACTTTATCCGTTTATCCACTGAACAAAGCATTAGAAAATCTGGCTGTTGCAGGTCTAAAAGATGTCTAACTGGCACATTGGACATGGCTGAAGCCCAAAACTGGGATGAAGTTGGTTTAAAAGGTGAAAGTTTGGCAGACATGTATATCACGTTCAGCCGTTTGAGCGGTGTTTCAAACATTTGACCTTTTTTTAAATGACATGTTTGTAAAACTGACAAACATAATTTTTAAACTTGACCAAAAGAGTGTTTATATTTGTTTAAATGTCAATCACGTGGTGTTTGTCACATGGTGTTTCTCTGAACATCAAATTCATCATGTCCTAATGAGGTGTGCGGACTTTAGGTGTCGAGGACAGAGACCGACCCTCCACTTTTCAACCAAATTCAAACTGAAGTTGAAGACTGTAAAAACAGTTTTGCTTAAGCTTTTTGCTTAAGCAGAGGCGCTCTCAACCTCTCTTTAACAACCTTTCATGCCTGGTGTGACCGAGTATGGACTGAATATCCTAAGTGTGCGGCTGAAGCCCCCTGGTGGGCTCTGACGGTACTGCAATGGGTAACAAATAAGCTGAAGAGAAAACATCAAACCTTTTGAATGTTTTGCATCATACAGATTAAACTTGCAGGATAAGTTACACCATTAGGATCCACAAGCCGATCATCCTTTTGGTTTCTGTACAATAAAATCCTTTAGGATTCCTCAACACATTTTCTGAAGGACATTTGGTAAATGGTAAATGGCCTGTATTTGTATAGCGCTTTTACTAGCCCCGCCTAAGGACATTTCAACTCAGGTTTTGTAACTTAGCTTAAAATGATCATAAAACGTTTACAGTTTTCCAAAGTCAGGTTTTGGTTCTGAGCCCGTCTCGTATCTCACATTCAGATGAAAGAATCAAGCTCAACTTTTAAAGTGTCTTTAAAAGTCAAAATGAATGAATGAAAACACGAAAGCAATATTTCATCTTTCACTTGCGAGATGAGCAGAGGTGCCACTAAAGTACGGGGGCTGCAGAAGAACCTCAGCAGGCTGAAGTTTAGCTTTGAAATTTGATGCGGTAAAAAAATATTCCTGATCAGAAGAATGAGTGTAACATCACATGTAGTCACGTGCATGAACGAGGGCCAAGCGTGCATGAAAACTCAGAGAAAAGGACAACTGTAGCGTCAGCTGTGTCAGTTTATTCTTTCAAACATTCAGAGGCAGTTTCATCAAACTTTCAGCCTAATAAAAATTCATTAAGAGACAAAAGAATAGAAATCTTTAACACAGAGATGCCGCAGCACCGGAGAGTGCAACGGCAGCACGAGCTTTCCCTTCGTGTCTGCTCAGTGCCAGCGTTTTGGTCCCGTTACAGAGATGAAGACGATAACTGCGCATCGCGGGTTGAGTGAGAGGAAGGAGAAGGTGCAAGGTGTGAGAGGTGAGAACAGAAGCTGTGGAGAGGCTTCCCTCCATCGCCTCACGAATACATCGTCAGCTGAAGCCACTGTGAGGAAGAAAGAGACAGTCATTGTTTTCACGTGACCACAATCAGTCCTCTGCCCTCCTCAGTTTTATAGTTTCAGTCCGATTGTCACCCCAGAAGCTGACCGATGTTTTCCTACAGACTTCTGTGTGATTCAAATTCATTTCCAACCAGACAAGACTGTATAGAAAAGAACGATGTGGCCATTACTGCTCACTGAGCCTCGAGCTGAGCATTTCTGCCTGAGAAACTGAGGGAGACTGTGCACCGTCGGACTTGATGTCCATTGTGGACATCATCAGGCCAGAATTACAAAATCAAAAGGATGCTTTGCTCAATAAGACTTGAAACTAGGGACTGAGACCATAAACCAATCAATGAAGTTGTTACTTTTTCTGAAAGAAGAAGAAATGTCGCCCCCTAGTGGATATTAGAAAAAAGACAGGTTTAAGGCATTTTGGTATTTATTTATTTTTTTTCCTTTGGTTCCCAGTCAGTACACTTTTGTTTTGTTTTTTTCTGCTCCATGTCATTTCAAAATATTAATCGTCTTTTCTTTTCCTGCTTCAGACTTTTGTTTCTGTGCATTTCTAATCTCGTTCTCGTCTTTGGCCTTTGACCTGACCCCCACCCATTTTGCTTGCCTGCCCCTTGATGAATTTGATTATCTGTTTAAAGTTTTGGACTTTAACCCTCGTCTGCTGTGTTTGGATCTTTTCCCCTGTGAACTGTCACACGCGTTCCTACTTTTACCACACTCGTCCATTCAGTGTTTAAACTTGAGAATCGAGAGAATTAGAAAATATTCTGAAGTGAACCAATCTGGGTTTTACCTCCTTGATGTCCAAATCGATGGTGCCGCTGTTGTCCTTATCCAGCGTCTTGAACGCTCCTGCAAAACACACACACACACACACACACACACACAGACTGGTTGTGCATTTTGATTTGATAAAAAGATTTTTTTTTCTGTGCTTTTTGTTTCTTGGGTGGATGAGGAGAGAAGGGGAGTTTGGTGTGGGTTAGAGATGAACTAGGTGCTTCAGGCTGGTCCCTTGTTTCCCAGGGACTGTCACAGTGGATGGATCCACATGTTTTGGTATAGCACAGATTTGAACTTTAACACAGCCTCCTGTTTCTCTGGGCTTGGGATTGGTCCACTAGCTACAATAGCTTTGACCCCCTGAGGCTGGGTTTGTTTCTCCTCTGTGAATAGACTCGTGCAAATGGGTTCACCACACCCTGCAACACACTGGAGATACACTAACAAGTTCTATTATGCATAAGAGAGAAGACAAAAACATAGGACAAACACATCACGTACAGCATGTACAGCTGTTCACAGGTGAGGAGAATTCAGAAAACACCTTAAACACATCATTGTACAAACTTAAAAACTTCATGTATTCAGAAACGTAAAGCTGAAAATAAGATGGTCAGACAGCCGAGAGCACACACATCTGAAATCAGAGGGTGAAGAGAGACTCACTGCACATGGCGTCCAGTCGCACCAGGCAGCCAATGAAATTGTCAAAGTCCATATCGCCGTTCTCATCACTATAGCGACGGATAATCATATTGTAGAGCTGGTCATTCAGCGGGAAGCCTGCAAAATACACACACACACACACACACACACACACACACACGATATTTATATCCTTGTGGGGACATCTCATTGACCTAATGCTTTCCCCAGCCCCTTCCCCTAACCCTAACCATCAACGAATGCCTGACCCTTCCCCTAACCCTAACCATCAACGAATGCCTGACCCTTCCCCTAACCCTAACCATCAACGAATGCCTGACCCTGACCCTAAAACCACATTTTGAGTCTCAAAAATGCCTTCAAACTTGTCGGGACCAGGATTTTGGTCCCGACAAGTAAATGAATACATGCTCACACAAACGCAGACACAGAGCAGCATTTCTTACCTGCAGCCTTAAAGGCACCAGGCAGCTCCTTAGCGTTGATCGCACCTGAGTGATCGGCGTCATAGTTAACGTAGATGCCCTGAAAACAAGACACAACAAATAATAAACAACACAAACATAAAACCAGCGTGGAAACCATCAGAGTCCGTCTGCACGGCTGCTCTCTGTGAACTGACCTGCCATCTCTTGATGTTATTCCAGAGGTACTTGAACTCATGGAAGCCCAGTTTTCCTGTGCTGTCACTCTGATGGGAGCCAGGTCAAAGGTCAAACTCAGCAACACAAGCAGAACTCACTGAGAACCGTGACGGGTGATTTTCTGATCTGCTGCTACTAATTCTGCAGCCACTGAGATTACTGTGTGTTCTGTCTGCACTATTTTTTATGGAAGGATACATCCATCACAGCAACCATACTCCTGCAGGACTCACTGCTGAAGCCGTCGGTCTTCAGCTTCCCATCTGAACGAGAGATCCACAACTTTAGTTCAGCTTAGTTAAAATACAAATTCACTGCAAACACACACGAAAAACTAGAAAATAACAATAAGAATGGTTTAGTGAGAGCTGCAGAAGGAAACCAGACTCACGTTTGCAGACCACTTTATTCAAGATGTTCATCAGTTCATTGGGGCTCACCTCCATGTCCTGTTAACACAAACACACACGCACACACACACACAGAGCGTATGAGTTCTCCACACAGGAAGTCCCCTGAAAACAGAGTGAGTCACAGCCAATCACAGAATGACTCAAACCAAGCTCTTCGATCTTTTTTCAGCGTCTGACTCACTGCAGTCACTGTTGCCAACAACACGCAGCCAAAACACAGAGAAGCAGCGTTAGAAGTCTCCTCAAAAACTCCTTTTTTCTTTACGCGATCAAACCCTGTAGCTGTGAGCTGGGCTCCAAGGCCACGGTAACGATTTATTTTCACATGCTGGCCGATCGGCTCACAAACCTTGACTTCGAATCAAATGTTCAACCAGGAGTGAGTTGTGATGTTTCCCGAGCTTTCTCTGAAGCTCTAAACTCTTAGTCACTGCCACTTGAGTCACTTCAATCTCTTTCCTTCTTCTTTTTACTTCATTTTTCCACTATTTACATAGAAATATAAAAAAGTACGAACAAACCACGCGTGACAAATATGAGGCTTCTGTACTGAATAAGAAGGAAGATTTTTGGGCTCAGTTATGGCACTGAAAAGTGTTCTGTGAGCCAAAGATAACGAGGTGGGCCTGGTATGTGTTACAGCAAGTATACTGGACCTTATAAGGTGGACGTGCAGGCCTGACAAAGCTGCAGGTGTTCATCACATCTGGGCCCAACATTAAGCTTCATAACGGAAATTCTTTCTTCCTTTTCCTTTCTGGCTTTATTACAGTTGTGTCTGATTTCTTCCTTCTCTTCAGATAAAACCAGGCCTGTTCTCAACTTCTCTGCCTCTTTCATGCTTTGCAAACCCATCCACTGCATCCACTGCATCCACTGCATCCACTGCATCAGCCCCCCGGTCACCCGATGGGCCCCCCTTAGACATCCTAAACTAAACTGCTGCTGAGATGGAACTCTTTTTTTTTTTTTTTTTAATTTAATTTAATTTTTTACCTTTAATAGAAGGTGAAAGGAAGTTTCCAGAAAGTACTCCACCTTTCACGGCCTCCTGACTTCACCCACCTGAGGTAAATGGGAGGAGCATACTTTACTACAAGCTTCTGTCACAGCAGTTATTACTGCTGTTGGTTTAGCCGAGAACTGGCTGTGTTCTGGTCTAACTGGTGCACACGCCCATCAGATGAGTAAAAGAAACACACAGACACACACACGCACACACACAGCATGACTGCGGCGCTGCCAGACAATGGCAGGAATGCAGAGAGGGAGTTCTCTGTGTAACACGCCCTGCAGCAAACTGCAGTTTCCACATGTTTGTCAGAGGACTCACTGAACGAGTTCACTGTTATGTGACAGAACCGTACGCTGTAATTAAAAATCAGGAAAAAAGACTTTTGGCTGCTCCCTTATTCACCAGGCCTTTCACCGAGCGCGGCTCCATGTTTGATTTAGCAGAATTTTACACCGGTGGCATTTCCTGAATCAGTCCCAGAGGGATGGTGTCTCTTCCCAGAAAATCAAACCAGGGAGCTTTCACTTACAAGGCCACTCCACTGTAACTAAGATATACTACAGCAAATTTCTGATAACCAAAGAAAGCACATCTCCGAGTGGAAGTGTAGACTGTTCAGGAAGAAGCACATTAAAGACAATCTATAAAATCACTAGTGCACAATAACAACAGCTCTGGAGGTTTCTCTGCTCTCGCTAACTTCAATTACAAACCTGCAAATCATATTTAAGGCTCTCTGACATGGATACGGTGAGGTCAGTGGCTGGAAACACACCAATACACACACACACACACACACACACACACACACACACACACAAGTTTCCGTTTTCGCTTCAATAAAAAAGTAGGAAATACTCTTCACATCATCACGTTGAAGTCAGTGATGTTATAATTTACAGTTTCCTCCAGCTTCACACAGTCGTCTTTGATTCTTTGGTTTGACGGTTTTGGTCTCCATAGATAATTTCCCCTTCAGGTACAGGGGCTGAATGTTTTTAGAGTTCACCCATTTAAACTATATTAAGGCTTAAAGTGTGCATTATTAGGGGCGTGGCTTCTGACAGGTGGATGGCGACACAGGCGGCTGTAGCTGCTAGCTATCTGCTAGTTGGAGTCCCTGACCTGCACTGTGTTTGTGCTGTTGGAGCCTTTTTAATGACATCATCTGACCAATAACGATCATTCCTGATTGGCTGTAATGGTGCGAGGACGTCTCAGTGCTGCGTGGTTTTAGACGCAGCGATTTCAACCTGTAGCTTTAACGTCCAAGCACATCTGCTCCCGGTTTACAGTCAGGGGCCCACATGACTCGGAGACTCACACACAACCAACCACACAGAGTCTGGTCTGGTCTGTAATTACAGTACAATGAGTTGTTGGCATCGTCTCTACTGTAAGGTTGGTTCCTTCTAACAGATTTGGCTCAAAGACAAAATCTAAGTGAGCCAATCACGAGAATCCTTGTTTATCTCAGGCTGTGTTGGAGCTGGTTTCAGCCTTTAAGGCAGAATTCTTCTGATCGGCTTCCCGTTGTGTTCCTGAGATGGCCAAACTGAGGACTCTTTAAAGCTCCTCATTTGCAGCTCTGTGTTTTTATCTTTGGACTCTGTGGCTGCAGATTTACATGACACACAATTGTTTCCTGATATTGTAGTTTTCTGCACCCTCTAGTCAGCAATAAAGATGGAAGCACTGTAAGTGCGTTTAGTATTTTTCTAGTGTAAATGCATGCCCAGATTAAGCAAACCACACCCGACCATTTACACACATGCTTCTATTGTATACGACCTGCAGAGCACACAGAAAACATGTCTGTCCTTATTGTGAGGGATGATACTTGAGCGTACGGCCGCGCCCTGCTACAGGAGTTTCTCGTTTCTCAGGTCAAAAACAGGCGGGTGAAGTTTACATGTGCAAACTGACAGTTGTGAAAACTTCAGAGCTGCTGAGGTGGTTCGAGATCATTTGGCTGCGCACACAGTTTTTTATTTTTATGTTAAGGGTCCGATATCCAGAAAAGGCCTTTCGACAATGTTCTGAGATACTTAGAAACAGAACAAGCTCTGAAAGTCCCACTTTTTCCCACACCCCTGTCAACAAGGCTGCTTCACAGCTTTACAAGCCAGTAAAAACACACAGAACAGGAGTTCTTCCTGGTTGACTGCAAGCAGAGCATCATAGCATGCTGCTAGCACAGATGCTAAACATACAGCTGTGCACAGCAAAACTGAGTTTCACTGTAGGCGCTCTCTCTCTCTCAGTCAGTGTCTGTGTTTCACCTGAGCCGTCATACCTCACCACACCTGTCTGCCTGCTTTCATACTCCAACCCTCATCCTGTCTATCCGGTCACCTGCCCATTTTCTCACCTTGACTAGTTATACTTCACCCTTCAGTTTTTGTAGGTCTTCTATTTGGGGTTGTCACAGCAGAGCATCTGCCTCCATCTCTACCATCCTCCTCTGTCATGCCAACCCTCTACATGTCCCCTTCACCATTCTTATGAAAAAAGCTCCAAACAGGCACCAGCAGCACAAACACAGAGCACACAAATAGGTAGGTTTGTGTGTCTAATGTTACTCAGTCTATACAGACGAGCCTAAACACACTTTGTACCCACCAAAACAAGCCGATTTAAGGGGCATGTGGCGCTGATCTTTGTGCAGACACACCAGTGACTTTAAAGGTTTAGCCAAAGAGGCCACGCCCCCAATAATGCAAACTGGTTTAAAGAGAAGAACATCGTGACACAGGCAGAACAGCATTCAGGATTATTATTATATCGTGCACTCACATCTCCAGCCAGCTGTTGGAAAACCCTCCGAAACTGTTTCTCCTCTTCGTTCTCATTGGCCTCAGCGAATTGCAGAGGTCTGCGGGGAGGAGGCTGCGCACAGAGAAGAAGCTTCTGTTAGGGCACACACTCACACACATTCCTCCCTTCAACTGCGTTCGGACAGTTTGTGTGTTTGTTTGCACATAAAATCTTCCACTGAGAGGGCGTCGCTTCAATTACACAGTTCAAGGTTCAAGTGGAGCTGCACATAAGCTCAGGGTTATCCAATATGTGGAAAAAAAAGGAACAAAAAAACAAATCTCTATTTCTGCTACATTAAATATTAAAACTCGTTCATCGACGTCCAGGTGCTGCACAGATCCCGGGCCCAGAAATTTGATCTGGGATCTATTTTTCCCGGATGGGTGTCTACCAACCACGTTTCTCACTGACTCAAATCTATCTGTGCTTTCATTAGAAATGTTGGAGGGAGGATCTGAAGGGCTGCATTAGGACAGACTTTACACAGAGTACTTACAGGGTCTGACGGCATGAACTGAGACGGGTCGACGTCGCTGTGGGGACGAAATCACAGGATCGGTTAGCCTAGCTTAGCATAAATACTTGGAGTAGAAACTGAGAGAAAAAGTGTGCTCACGTCACAGATTTGATGATGCTCCCGATCACTCCTTTCACCAGAAACATTTTGGCGTCGATCTGAAAAAGAACAAAGACTTAAAGCTGACAGAGTTTTTCTACTCTATGATCAGTATGATGTCATAGATAATAACTATAATAATAACTATAATAATAATAATATGATAATATTATATACTTATAACATCCTGATGGAGAAATAATCACATGAAGAAAAAAACACTGATCCCATTTATGCTGAATTTATACTCTGTGCTGTACTAGACACTGATTCATTAAACTACATGCTTTAAATATTTTCATCTAACACATCAGGCTCCAGACTGCATTCAGAGGCAGGGCCGTGTCCAGAGAGGGGAGACAGGGTGGCACCACCCCTCCTGAAATATGAATATGAACTCGACATGAAATGCTGCTGGAGCACTGTCAGTCTTACAATTACAACTCGATGAGACTATGAATAAGGACTGTGCTGGAGTCTAACCAAGTACATGTACTCAAGCATTTTACTGATCTAATATTTTAGTGTACTTGTACTTCACTCAAGTATTTCTATGTTATTCTACTTCTACTTTAAAGCTTTTGTAACTTCTTATTTTGCTGACTCTTGCAAAGACACAGTGCTTATTATTATATCTGAAGCTGGAGCAGTTCATGAGTAAATGTAGATTATCCATTGAGCTCATTTTGGCTCTCAGAGATTATTAAAACACCAAAATCAACAATAATTATTCAAATTAAATGATTGTGTCTGGAATAGTTTTCAGGACATCCCGTTCCATTAAACCCAGCATCCCTCCCACCGCTGGATTTGCTTTATTAGCTTTCTCAGACAAATTCATGTAACAGCTCATTAATCAAATTTAAAAGACACTTTTCTTCTTTTTTAAAGGGAATTCACAATTTTCCTGTCTGAGTAATCTGACCAAAATAACCGATAATCAAATATTAATGAATCAGTAATTCATGTAGTAACTTGTCATGTACTAAACGATGATGCAGATTGAGTACTTGTACTTTAAGTGTATTTGGATGCTAAAACTGATTAATTCAAACAAGAGTACTAAACATATTAGTAACGTTCACAGACACACACACACACACACACACACACACACACACACACACACACACAGGCACTTGTCCATTTTTCTTAAATAAAGCACAGGGTCAGCGGTGGGAGGAGGTTCCGTCGGTACTGTCTTATCCCACCCTCACTAATCTTTACATGCCTCCGTGTTCTGACCGCGCTGGGTTGTTTTCTCCACTTTAACCTTGTTTTGTAAATTTCCACCGGGTGGGTGGGACAGCATGCAAAATTCTGCAGAGCACACACTTTGCACAGCTGAGGCAAAGCCAGCACACAGGACACAGAGGAGCTTTGTGGTACTTACAGAAGTTCAGCTGAGGACAGACGGAGGCAGAGACAGCGGAGCCGGCGACAGAGACGATCACGGACTGCGGGGAGACGAACACGGACACGGAGGAACTGCAGGGCGAGCCCACTGGCAGCGTTCTTTTTCAGTGCGTCATCAACCCCTCCCCAAACACACGCACACACGCCAGGGCTGGCCGCCAGATCCTAGCGCCCTCTAGAGTTCAAATAAATAATAGGTGGTGCCCACAGGTCAGATGACTCCTCACCAACGGAAGAGACCTCACCTGCGGCCACAGTTCATGCAGAAAGGTGGATAATAAAAGATGGAAATATTAGCTGGTGGTGATGAGTTTCAATGATCCGAGTTTGGAAGCATCTCCACAGACGTCTGTAAACGCACGTCAGGCTGCTGGTGGAGTGACGGTGTGGGGGATATTATCCTGACACACTTTGGGTCCAACTGAGGATCGTGTAACTCCACAGCTTACCTGAGTGTTGCTGTGGACATGGTCCCCGGGGCAGATGAACACATTAATGTTTTTATATTCGACATGATGTGGGTGGGTTATTATCCTCTGATAACCTGCTATCTGTTGTCTGCATTTCTTTTGACTCACAGACTTCAGACCTGGAACTTTTCAGGAAAAGATCATGTTGGACAAGCTCACAGAAGGTGGGACGTAAAAGGAAAATTCTAGCCACTGATCCATCAGCTGATCACTGCCAGAAATATTTCAGATATGTTCCATCTTTCCTGTTTCAGTGGGTGTGTCTGTTAAAGAGCTGGCTGACCTGTTTCACGTCTGCCACCTTTAAACGCCTCCTCTGACAGCTCCATCCTCTCTGTGGAGCTCAGTTTGTGTCTCAGCTTCAAGAACTGAAGATCACATCGGCCCAAAATTGCGTGGGGAAAATCCCCAGGCTCAGTAGCGGTTTTAGATACGGGCGACACGGGCGGTTGCCCGGGGCGGCATCGTGGTGGGGGGCGGCATCACGGGCATCGGCAAAAAAGAAAAATTGCTCGTACTCATGCTGCCCCGACATCATGCCAGCGCATATTGGGAATGGCATAGGCACCGATCGGTTTTCTATCGCCCATTTGCTGGGAGTAAGGGCGCCCTCTGTTTGTGAGGTGCGCCTGCTGCTTGCGGCACAGGGAGGAGAGGGCGGGGCGGCGGGGGATTCTCTGGGTGGCTGGAGCAGCATCTAATAACCAACTCGCAAAATAAAACAAAATAAAAACAAACCAACAAACACGAAAACAGCAGACATTATGATACAGACTTATAATTTGCACCGATGTTTTTTCGAAATTCTATAGGCGAAAAGTGAGCGCGAGAGCCCTCGGTGCGCCTGCGCGCTGCTGAAGTCAAAGTAAACTTTATTGTCATCTCCGCTACATACAGTCCAGTATATAGAGAGACGAGACGACGAGGCTCCAGTTACAGCAGTGCAAGTAAACAAATAATAAATATAAGAAGAGGAAGAAAATAAATATACACTTTAGGACTCGGGGTAAAGGGATCAATGACAATTTAAAATGTATATTTTATATTTTGTTGATTTAAAGTCTCACACACAACCCGTTTTTAAAGTTTAAAAAAAAGAGAAAAGAAGAGGAGGAGTGTAGCGACTTCCACAGTCGCTAGAGGCCAGGGATTGAGCCTATTTGCCTGATGCGCTGTCAACTTTACGCAATAATGCGAGAGGTGGAATTGCTTGCTTGTTTATTAAAGTGCTTGAAAAGTTTACAGAGCAATGTGATCGGCTCGCGATTCAAACTCTTAAAACATCACAGCTCTAATGCAACAAGGGGAAACTCGTTGTGCTGCGTTCAACAAAAACTACAGCTACCCAGCCCTGCTCTGTCAAAATCAAACCAGTGAAAGACAGACTGACTCTTAATGTCCCACGTGACTCTCGTTACACATCACCATAGCCAAACAAATGAAAACCCAGTGATCATTAAAATTCAATACATTTAATTATGGCTCCTACAAGGAGAAACGAGCAAAAGATACAGGTAAGCAGATGTGTCATTGGATAATGGCAGGTCATGTATCCTAAAACATGAAGAATCAGAATACTTTCTTAATCCCTAAGGAAATTATGTGGGTTACAGTTCCTCCAAGAAGAAATGGTAAAAATAGTAACAGTAAGAGACTAAACTCCAAACAATATATACAATAATATAATATTAATTAGTCAGTGTCAATTGTTGATTTGT